>NW_020954580.1:14267219-14390584 GCF_900497805.2 Vombatus ursinus | reverse complement strand
ACGCAAGAAACATTATGGAAGTAAAAAAAAAACAAAAACAACTGGCAACTGATTGGAGATGTGGGGGTGGGAAAGTGAGGAAGTGAAGATAACACCAAGACTACAAGCTTTAAAGACTGCAAGTATGGTGATGGCTTCACAAGAAATAAAGAATTTTGGAATAAGGCTGTATTTGGGGGGAAGAGGAAAGGCAGAGATAATCAGTTCTATTTTGGACATATTGAATTTGTGATATCTCCAAGACATTTGGCTTAAGATATACAATAGACAATTGACAATATGGAATTGAAGTTCAAAGGAGAGCCTACAGATAAATATATGGATAAAGGTTTTTAACCTAAGATCTGAGGACATCTGGGTCCTTGGATAGATTTCAGGGTGTCTGTGAAATTGGATGGGGAAAAACTGAATCTTTATTTTCACTAACTCTCCAATTTCTTTGGAATTCTATGCATTTATGCATTTAAAAATATTTTTCCAATACTGCTAAAGGATCCCATGGGACCAAAAAAAGGTTAAGAGACCTTGAATAGGATACTGGAGTTACTAGCATAGAGATGCTGATAATTAAATCCATGGCAGTTGATGGGGGAGGGGATAGAGAAGGAGAGACAAAGAGGGAGGGAGAGAAAGGGAAAAATGGAGGGAAAGATAGAGAGAGAGAGGGACAGCAGGAGGAAGAGGGAGATGAGAGAGAGAGATAGATTGCAGAGATATGACTAGTGAGGCCTAGAACAGGGCTCAGAGCCCATGAGATCCCCCCAAGTTAGGGTACAGATCAGATGATGAACTAGCAAAGGAGACCAAAAAGAAGCTATTTGAAAGTTAGTAGGAGACCCAAGAGAGGTGTTACTCTCCCCTAAAGGTGAGATTATATCTAGGAGGAACATATAGTCAAATATGTCCAATGCAGCAACAGATAGATTATTGAGGATGAACATTGAAAAAAAGATCAACACGTTTGGCAATTAAGAGATCATTGGCGGACAGCCCTTCTTCAACATGTCTGAGGAGTGTTCCTCAAGTGAGGGGTGAAGAAGGTTACTGTGTCCTATGGTCTTTGAATTGCTCATTAATTTATGAAATTATTAAATGAGGCAGGCACACTTCATTCATTGAGTATTTGCCAGGAAAGACTTATGGCAGCAGAAAATGAGACTGCAATCACACTTTGATAAGGCACAGAGGTTGTAGAGGTGGATAGGTGCAAAAGTACAGAAAAAAGTAGTGACAGGGGTTTAGAGGCAAGATTCCCTGAGGACAGGGATAGGGTGGTGGTGGAAGGCAGATATCATGAAGAAGTTAGGAAGGTGAGAGGCACAGAGAATCATTCATGTTTCATTGTGTCATTTGATGTTTCATTGTATAGGTTTTTTTGGGGAAACAAACTAACTCTTACCTGTGCCACCTTGGGGTTAGTTCATTACCACATCTAGATCATCTCCAAGTTGTCAGTAAAACTTTAAAATTACCATATCCGTGTGATCCCAAAGGTATTAGTACCATTTGGTGTTTTCTTAGTCTTACTGCGGATATCTGGAACTTATCTGAGACTTACATATCATAGGACAAAAAGATGCTGGCAACAAAGCCTAGATGGCTTCCCCTGTTTCAGTACATATTATCAAGATAAGATTTTTGGTTATTATATGACATCATTCGCAAATTATGCTCCTCTGATCTTTGGGACAGTTTGTACATTACTTCTGCATTCCCCTTAGCAATCTTACTTCCTGTCATTGCTACTTTGTGCTGGCTACTTGCAACCTTACTTATTATACTAACTAGAAGGTAGGGAGGGTAATCAGGGGGACCAGAATAAGATACAATGTTAACACACCGTGTTGCCTCTGTAGGCTAATATAGTACATATTACAAAATACTATTAGGATGGTATATCAATCTAAAATCCCTGGTTCTACCTGTGTTAGAAACCTTAGCTAGCCTTTTATTCTAACCTTTAGGAAAACAATGCCCTGTACCAAATTCCCTTTCTCTGTTAACAAAACTAATATTCTTTGAATAAATCAGCTGAAAGTTTAGAGTAGAACTCTGTTCTTTTTCAAAATGAAATTGGGGAGGTGGACAGGTAAGGGAAGAGTAATGGAGCATTGACTGATCCACGTAAAAGCCTTACCCTTTTCCTCCATGCCTTAACTGGATTAGGGTAATGATCAGGAGAAGAGAAGGAAGGAGACCTTTGATTAATTAAAAAAAAAAATAGAATTGGGGAGAGGATTCTGAGAAGATGGTGGAGTAGGTCAGAAAATTCCAAGCTCTCCAGATTTCCTCCACAAACAAGACAAAATAGCAACTCAGGATCAATGTAGAGTAGCAAAAATAAACAAGAGTTGGGGCAGAACAGTGGTCTCCCTGGATCAACTGGAGAAGATCCTAAGAAAGTTCCCAGGATGAAGGTTCAGCCAAGTGAAGTGTAAACACTTCCAGGCTAGCTCCATTGAAACAACCAGGGGCTACCCCTTGGGGCAGCTGGGTTGGGAGGTAGCCTCGACCTTAGCCAAAGAAATTTTCATTTCCCAGACAGTGTGGGGCATTGGGTATCTGAGTGGGGAAAGATTGAGGGAGCTGACAAGGGACACCAGGCCCACCTGTGCTACTGAAACCTGGTCCTGGGAGAGAAGGAACCAGCACATGCCTGGGGTGTGCAGAAGCAGTGGGGTGGGAACACTGCTGGCTGTGGGCACTTACAGGAGAACTGAGTTTTTAGTCCCAGCTCCAGGCCAGAGGGGAGAATTGAAGGTCATAGCCACAGGAGAATTCTAAGTGAACAGGAATGTTTCTAGCATAGTGCTGCTGAGCAAAAGAACTGGGGTTACAGCTTTAAATATCATACCCAGCAAAGTTAAGTATAATCCTGAATGAAAAAAAAAAGGACATTCAATGAATTGACAAACTTTCAGGATTTTATTGTGAAAAGACCAGAATTAAATAGAAAATTTGACATACAATATCCATGAGAAATATAAGGTAAACATCAAAGACTATTTATAAGGGATTTTATAAGAACAAATTGTTCACTACTTTTTTTTTCTTATTTTGGTGAGGCAATTGGGGTTGAGTGACTTGCCCAGGATCACACAGCTAGTAAGTGTCAGGTGTCTGAGACCAGATTTGAACTCAAATTCTCCTGACTCCAAGGCCAGAGCTCCATCCACTATACCACCTAGCTGCCCCCAAATTGTTTACTTTTTAAACATGGAAATGTATTTCCAAGATTGTCATTAGTAATTGGGTAGTTCAAAAGAGTGGAGTAGAGATGAGTATGATGTGATTCTAAAAAGCAAAATGATGTAGGAAAAGGTAAAAAGAATATCTTATGAGTTATGAAAGGAAGAACTGACACAGAGGAATTAGATGGGGGGAGAATAGAGGGTAGTTCTGGAACTCTTCTCGGTGGAAATGGGTTAAAGAGGGAACAATAAATATATATCTAGAAGGATAGAAACATCTTCTAAATTCAGAAAGAAACAAAAGGCCATGGAGATAAAGGGGATGATAGAGGATAAGGAAGAGATAGGGATTAGGATAAGAGGTGGTATAGAAGGTTGTGTAGATTAATGGGAATGGGATAAAGGTAACAACATATTTTTAGAAGGGTATAAGAGTCTTCTAAATTCAGAAAGAAATAAGAGGGCAAGGGGATAGGATTGAGGGAGGGGATATGGCAGTGATTTTGGGAGCAGGGTAGGTTAAGGAATAAGAGGGCAAGGTAGTAGGTAGAAGTAAAGTAGAGGAATGAGGAGGGATAGGAAGAGGGTGAGTGGGACAGTGAGGAAAATATACAACAAGTAATTACAGTTTAGAATTTTAATGGAATGAATTTAAATGGAAACTGATAACAGATTAAAAATTTGAATTCAGCAGTATGTTGCTTTTAGGAAATGCTATAAAAAATGAGAGATACATACAAACATAAAATAAAGCTCAGTAATAGAATTTATTACATAAAAAAGGAGAGATAGTTATCCTGATCTCAGACAAAGTTAAAGCTAACATCGGATTTAGTCAAAAGAGAAAAATAGGGAAACTATACTATATGTCACTATATATAATCAATAGTTTTAGACCATATAAAATACCTAGACAGTACAAAAAAATGAGAGTGCATCTGCCAAAACAGACACAGGAACTATCCAAATATGAACAAAACACCTTTTATATAAATGTCTAGGAAATGATGAGCTGTTGGATTTGGAAAAATATGAGAAGACTTAGACTTATGAAGGAAGATATTATCTACCTACAGAGAAATAGATGACAAGCAGAAATAAGAATAATATGACTTTGCACATATTTGTTTCAGAGAATATGTATAAATATATGTGTATGTTTATGGAAATCTATGTGTGTATATATGTACATGTGTACACATATACCTACATGTACACACATACATACATGTACACACTTATATGCATATATATGTACATATATATATTTACTTAATTGTAGCCTTCTTTGGGGAGTAGAGGAAGGGGGGAAAATAAAGTAAAAGTAAAAAGTACACAGCAGAGGACAAAAGAAAACATACAAGGAAGCAAAGAGAAGACGGACAGCTTTGAAAATAATGTGTATTTATTATATAGGTTTTCTTGAAATGGAAATTTTTTGCTTTCTATTGCTTTCTATCCTTTCATGTTCTGCTGTGTACATAGCAATGCTTTTTTTTCCCTTTTCTTATTTTGTATCTAAGTTCAAAATAAATTTGCATATAATGGAAAAAAAAGAAAAAAATAGAAATTTACCTTGAGCTCACCTTTGATCAAGTAGAAACAAGAATATTCTGAAGGAGTGGTGAAAAAGGGATAGAATGGTTTCAGGACAATCATTTATGGTGATATAATGACATTTTTGAATGACTATTTTTCTGAGATAATAGTCAGACCTAATCCTTGAACTTCTCAATAGACTGATTTTTTTTTTAATTGCTCAAGAAGATTATACATTGTAATTCCAAAATGGTTTGTATTGGAATGATTTCAAAGGGCATAGGGAAACTGTCAATATTCAAATCACTCTCTCTCTCTCTCTCTCACACACACACACACACACACACACACACACACTTAATATTTCAATTTATTTAAATTAATAAAATTGTTTCTGGTAACCTGTGCCTAAAATGAAGAGTATACAATTTTCTTCCACAGGAGGAACCCATTATTTCCTGAGGCAATTCATGTGATAACCCTCTACATTTCAACTGTCTTTCAGAAAACCCTGCCTGTAGGTCAGGTACCACATAAAGAAGCACTTTCAGTATTCTTGCACTTTGTTTTTCTGGGCCTGATGAACAAAACTTATTCAAGGCAGCCAGAAGTATCCTTATTATGGCCTTAATTATCTTGCATATCAATTCATCATTAGCCATTTTTGTTCTATTTCCAATCCAAAGATCATTCACAATGGTAGAGAAAATAGGAGCAAATCAGATAGAACCAACTTTGCCTTCTCTCCACCATACATGATTATTTTCATATCTACCCAGTTCAATGAACATTTTCTTGCATTGAGCCTTCTCTTCACTGATATAACTAAGCAAAGAAATTTTTAAAAAATCCCACTCTCCACAATAAACAACGATTTTTTTAGTTCTGAGGAAAGATACATACAGTTTCATGTCAGACATTCTCACAGGGAAGATTATTGAGGAGGGATAAGACATTCTAATTGATTCTGACTCTAGAGTTTTGAGTAATCCCAATGAGAAAGAAAAAGATGAAAATAACAAACCAATGTGGCTTCTGAAATGTCCAGCTTTTAAAAGGATGAATCAAATGTAGAAAGAAGAATACATGATCAAGAATAAAGACAAAATAGTATCATGGACTAATGATTAGAACACTGTCAGCGAAGGGGAAAAAACTCATAATGAACTAAGGTTTTTGAGATAAAGCAAAAAAATAAAAATACCACTTTATCCTCTCTTCAGAGCAGGAAGATAGAGAAGTAATGGTGTGATGTTAATATGTCATGTTAACCTGACAGAAAAAAAGCAGAATGATTGAATTCCTATTTTGTGTATCTTTCTTACCAAATAGACTAATCTTAAAACTAGAAAGGTGGAACAACTTTTGTTAAGAGAGAACTGAGGACCAAGTTGCATTAAAAGAAAGTAAAGAAATGGGTAACTACTTTAAATGAGATTAAGTATGTTGGCCTGGATGAATCATGATCTAGTGTTCTAGATGAACTAGAAGTCAAGTAACTGGTCCTATACCCGACTTAGAGTCAGGAAGACCTAAGTTCAAATCCAGCTTCAGAACCTTACTACATGTTCTGATCCTGGGCAAATCACTTTACTTTTCTCAGCCTCAGTTCCCTAAACTATAAAATGGGAATAATGATAGAACCTGCTTCATAGAACTGTTTTGAAGATGAAATGAGAATACACACACACACACATACACACACACATATACACATATACCTATATGTATATATGTGTATATACATACACATACTATGAAAAATGTTTTTTTTTAGTAATCATTATCTTAGTAACCCAGAGCTTCTCCATTGCCCTTTTCTTTCTAAGTTCAGTCCTTCTGAAGAAGGACATTAAGATGTAGTATAAATGAGTCTATTCCTGCTCATTGTGTTTCCCTAACAGGTCTTGGAGAATGTTGATTCCTCCCTATCTTCAAAAGAGATGATAGGGAAATTGATGTCTCTTTGACCAGGATTGAGTGACCTGGGTCAAATACTGAAAAATCCTTATTTTAATTTAGGCCACCCCCCCCAGTTGATTGGCATACCTTGGGAATACCTATTCTTCAAAGGACATATAACCTGTACCCCCCAAAATCCTAATTTGAACCAGTTCTGAACTGGCCCCCTTGACAGGGGTCTCAGTTTTGGACTGAACTCCCATGCAATGCATGTCAAGCCAGCTTCAGAGAAATCAAACCATGGACATATGCACCCTAATTTTATTTGTCTCTTTCTTAGAGCAGACTCTGTCTTCAAAGTGGGGTTCATGGGGTCTGTGGGAATTTTTTGGCATTCACAATACATACTCTGTGTGTGTGTGTGTGTTTATATATATATATATATAATATATGTATATATATGTATATATGCTATCCTCTTGAAAACCATTAACCATTAATAATAATGTGATCACAGAACCGATACTGGCAATTTGTGGAGAAATTTTGGCAAGCAAGAAATCACAGAAAACTGGAGGAGAATAAATGTCCCAATTTTCCAAAAAAAGAAGGAAAATGTAGATACTGGAAACTACAGTATGATGATATTAATGATGCCTTTCAGTAAATATCTAGACTAATTTGTTAAATATGATTTGAGTGTATATTGGAAAAGAGGTGATAATTACAAACAGTATGGATTCACTAAAAATGTAATAACCTGGTTTCTTTGGTTTTGATAGGGCTCCTAGCTTGCTGGATTAGGTGAATAATGTCTACATATCTGGTATATCATCTTTTCAGCAAAGCATTGTACAAAGTCTCTCATGATGAAGCCAATTTATATGGTGTTGATGGCATATGGACCCAAGCCAAGATCTTTGTCCCTCACCCCAAAAAGAATTTGAGACCCATTTGTCCATGGGCCCCAGGAAACCCTTAAACTTTTTTTGAATTGTCAAAGAAGTCTCAAATGGTTGCCTGAAGCTATAATCCACTCAATTGGCCTTCGCTTATCTCTTATTCTTATTCCTATCAACTGGCCTTAAGGCCTAGGTCCTGCCTCCCTTTGATACTCTAATGAAACCTAATATATTTCTTTGATCTTATCCAGACTCCATTCAACTTCTTCCTTCCCTATCTTCCAGTTCTTTGTTACCCTGAGAGAGCCTAGCCCTCCAATGTCAATACAGGATGACCCCATTCAACCTCCCAGACACTCCCATTGGGATTCTCGCTAAACTCCTCCCCCAGTCACCTCAAATCCTCTGGTCACCCCAAATTATTTGGCTATATATAAGATCCATCCTGGCCCTCATTGAAACACTGAGATTTTCTCATGCCTGCTCATCCTTATGGGCATCACTGATGTTCAGATTCCTTAAGAGTCTGGCCTATATGATTCATCTCTAATAAAATCTTGTCTTTGACTGAAAAAAGACTTGGGTCCAATTCATTTGGGCAGGACCTGTGTGTCGTGATTTTGGGGTCCTAGTACCCCTAGCTTCTACACCTCAACAATGTGAAGAGAACTAGGTAGTCAGAACACCCAGGTTCTATTCTCAATTCACCCATTGACATGCTGAGTGACACTGGGCAAATCCTTTACATTCTCTATCTAACTGTTCTCATTGGTAAGAACAAGGGTTGAGAAAAACAACAATTGAGGTCCTATCCTGCTATAGGAATCTATGATTAGTGTTCTTGTGAACAAAACAGATGTAGACTGGGTTATAGTCTAGATAGGTGAAATATATGAGGCAGTGGGTAATATCTTTTCATTCAGCAGTACTGAATATTGAACAGATAATTAGTTTATGAGTCAACTTAAAAACCTGGGTATTAATTTACAATACCATAAAAGGGGAATCCACTAGATGATCAGGGATGGAATTCTCTGGTGTGCCCGAGCTTATAGTCTTTTTTTTTTAATCCATTTTTTTCAGTTAACATGAAGTTATTTTTTTCTTTCACCCATGTCTCCCACACCCACTAAGAAAAAAAAAAAACAGAACAAAACTCTTGTAACAAATACATATAGCCAAGCAAAAGAAATTCCCACATCATCTCTAACCAAAATACATATATCTCATTGTGCATCCTGGGTCTATCACCTCTGTATGAGGAGGTAGATTGCATTCTTCATCGTCTGTCCTCTGAAACAGTGGTTGTGAAGAGGTCTAGAGGTAGGGGTGCTGGGACCCCCCCAAGATCACAGCATGGGCCCTGCCTGAGTGGCTGGGCTTCTTCCAAGGGGGGTGCCCTGGAGGGGCACTCCTTGGACCAGTGACCTTCCTGGTGGCATCAAAAGCAGGTTTTCCCACTGCCCAAGTTGCCAGACACACCCTTGAGTCTTTTCCTGACCATGGCAGCAGCTAGGAATCAAGCATGTTCTTTGTCTCTAGCCCTCTGCCTGCATTCTTTCTCCTCTGCTGCAACTAGGTCTCTGTTGTTAAAGACTCCAAAGGCAATCTCCAGTAACTGGGCCTGAGTTGTTTGGGGTCCCATTGCCAATTTCTGTAGTTTTCTCCTAATATCTGAGGCAGACTGGTTAACGAAATACATGCTAAGGATTGCTGCCCCTTCTGTAGAGTCAAGATCTAAATTCATATACTTTTTAATGGCTTCTACTAACCTGTCTTGGAAAAGGGTAGGGTTTTCCTTTTCTCCCTGAGTAATTCCCTTAATCTTCTGAAAGTTTACTTGCTTTTGAAATGCTGTTTTCAGGCCTTCTAACAGGCAAATTATTATGTAGTCTGCCTTTCCCCTATCCTCACTCTTCTGATAATCCCACCCCGATCACTAGCAGGAACAGCAGCTATTCCTGGGGGGTATTTTGTGGGGTCATTGCTAGCAAAATGATCCCCAAAGTTTTGGGTTTGTTCCCAGATTCTCTTCCTCTCTTTAGTGGTACAACAGGTGGAGAAGAGAACATGCCAATCACTCCAAGAAAGTTCCAATTGTAGGGACACATCCCTGAAACCCTCAATAAATTTAGTGGGATCTTCAGAGTATCAACCCAGTCTTTCCTTAATCTGGTTGAGGTCTGAGATAGAGAATGGAACATGCACCCTAAGTGTCCCATTAGCAGAGTCAGTTACTTCCCTTAATGGAAAAAGCCCTAAAAGCCCTGCAGGAGCAGAGGCTTGCAGGGGAGGGAGATTGGAAGTTCCACTTCTCATGGTTGGGGGACTGAAATGTACTGGCTAAACTGGCAAGGCCGAGGAGTCCTGCTGGCAAGGGGAAAGATTATCTGGTACCAGAGGAGGGGGAGGGGTCAGGGGAGGAGACACCAAGGCAAGACTCTTGTCTGGAGCTTGAGCAGGGGTCTCTTCAGAAGCAGAGACTGGGGTGAGGCCCTTGCTCAAGGCCTGAGTAGAAGTAGCCTCTAGAGCAGGGGCCTGGAGAGGAAATGGAGGAACCAGAAGAAAAGGGAAGGAAAACCAAGGGAAAGAGGAAATGGGCAAGGAGGTGGGGACATGGGAAACTGGGGGGGGCAGGGGAAAATAGGGAAATGTAGGAGGGGTCAAGGGATAATGGGGAGCATATGGAAGGGTTGGGGAAGGATTGGGAGCAGAAGGAGGGGTCTAGGGAGAGTGGGGAACAGCAGGAGAGGCCATAGGAGAATGGGGTGGAGATAGGTGCTGGGGAGGTAGTGCTGATGGAGGCTGGGAAGGGGGCAGGTGCCATAACCCTAGGAGCCATAAGGAGAGGATCACCCAAGAAGTCCATTTGATCTCCACTCCCCATTAGTGGGATGGCTCTAGCTACGAGCACCTTACAATCCCTTCTGAGAATGGGATCTTTAGAAAGCTCAACAAAAGCCATTAAATAAGAACTCTCCACCCATTCTCTTTCTCTGTGACAATATTTTTCTAACTCTGAGAGGGTCTTTAGCTGTAATGTCCCAAAAAGGGGCCATGCTTCATAATTTTCCAGGTGATACTGAGGCCAAACAGTGTTGCAAAAATATACCAACTTTTCCTTTTTAAGTCCTTTAGAGAAGCTAAATTTTTTTCCAATTTTGTAAAAGACAGCCCAATGGTGAATTCTTAGGAATTGAAGAGGATTGACCCATAGTGGGCTTAGGGAAAAAGAAAAAAGAGAAAAAAAAAAAGAAAAAATACCCAACAGTTTCTCAATCCCCTAGCGCCAAGAGAACTGAGAGGATTGGGCCTACACTTCCTGATAGGGAGTCCATCCTCTATGCTAAGGAAGGTATACTCAGGTCCAAGTGCTCAAACAGAACCACTGAACTGAGAGTCTGAGAGCATCAGGCTGAGTTCGAGACAGCCTCATAGCTGTCTGACCTAGCAGGACCTGAGAGGTCAGGCCCGAAAGCACTTACAAGTCAAGCCTAGCTAGGAGCTTGGAAATCCCCCTCCCAGTCAAAAGACAACAAGGAATTGGGGAGACGAGGAGGCTCACCTACCTTCCTGTAGTGGCTGGAGAAGAGTTTGAGACTTGGCAGTTATTCCTGGTGCGGGGAACCATATGAAGAGGTCTAGAGGTTCAGGGGTGTTGGGACCCCCCAAGATCATGACACAGGCCCCACCTGAATGAATTCAACCCAAATCTTCTTCCAGTCAGAGAAAAAGTTTATTAGAGATAAACCATACAGGCCAGACTCTTAAGGAATCTGAACATTAGTAACGCCCGTGGGGATGAGCAGGCATAAGAAAGTCTCAGTCTTTTGGGCATGAGAGAGTCTCAGCCTTCGAAGGGGGGCCAGAGTGGATCTTATATACACTAAAGTAACTTTGGGTGGCCAGAGAAGGGGGCTGGGAAAAGGGTCTAGATGAGAATTCTGATTGAAAGGTCTGAGAGATTGAATAGACAATGGGAATAGATAATGAAGGGAATTGGAAGGAAGAAGTTTGAAAGGCATCTGCATAAGATCAAAAGGTGGGGCTAGGGCTTTCAAAGGGAGATAAGGGGAGTTGATAAGGAACCATCTGAGACCAGAGTAAAAAAAGTTTAAAGGTTTTCTGGGGCCAGACAAATGGGAGCCAAATTCCTTTTGGCAAAAGGGGCAAAGGTCTCGGCTTCTGAAACTGAATGATGGGCCCATGCCCCATCAGCTGGTAATCACCTTGATTAGACTTTGTAAGCCCTTCAATGTTGATGTTGCTGCTGCCATTTTTTCAATGATATTATTGTACAAATTTTCTCCTGGCTCTTCAGAGTGTATAAATAGTTATCGACAACTGAAATCTGAGAAAATGGCATACTGGAGAAACCAGCACATGAATAACCCTTCATAACTTAGTTCCCTCCTACTTTTCCAGTCTTCTTACACCTTACTCCCCATTGTGTACTCTCCAATTCAGTGACACTGGGCTCCTTGCTGTTTGCATTCAATTCAAACCAATGTAACCAACATTTATTAAGTGCCTACAATGTATCAGGCACCGTGTTAAGGATGGGGGGGGTACAATTAATAAAAAGAAAGACAGCCCCTGACCTAAAGGTGCTTAGAATTTGACATGGGAGACAACACACAAAAGGGGGGGAGTGGCAACATTGACTAGGACACCAGGGCTTACTCCTGTTACTTTCCTTCACACCAAGGGCAAGGGGAGCATCTTGTTACCTGAAATTGAAACCAAGCATGGCAGCAGATGTAAAGTAGAAAGAATAATATACTCCATTTTCTCAGCTCCTGGCATTTTCTTTTTCTCCTCCCATTTGACTCCTGACCTCCCTGACTTCCTTTAAGTCCCAAATATAATTGCATCTTATATAGGAAGCCTTCCTCAACTCCTCTTAATTCCAGTGCCTTCCTTCTAATTATTTCCTGTTTATTTTGTTTGTAGCTTGCTTTATCCACATTTGTTTGCATGCCCCTGGCCTTAGATTGCAAGCTCCTTGAGGACAGAGGCTGTCTTTTGCCTCTCTTTATATCCCCAGTGCTTTGCAAAGTGCCTGGAACGTAGTAGGCAGTTAATAAATGTTTGATTGCTTGATTAATAACCAGCAATTGGGCAGATTCATTGCTAACTTTTATTGGCAGATGTCTGCATTATATTCTGATAGGTTGAGTAGGAAGAGGAGGAAGGTGAATACGGTTGGGCCAAAACTACCTCACATAAAATGGTATATTTCACAAACATGTGAGCTCTTGTCATTTCAAAAATTCAAATGGCACCCAAGTGGCACCATCCCACAGTGGAACAAACTGGATTTGCATTTCAGGACCAGAGTTTGAATCCTGAGTCTCCCATTGACTATTTGGGTGACCTTGGACAAGTTACCAGACCTTTCAAAGTCTATAAAAGGGGGATGTTGGGACTAGATCAATTCTAAGTTCCCTTTCACTCAGGGACAGTTGAGAAAAGATTCCTGCATTGGCAGGGAAGCTAGACTAGGTCACGTCTAAGTATGACCTGACAATTCCAATATCTTTGGATTCCTGATGCTTCTCATCAACATATTCCAACATATTCATATCAGTGTGGTTGGAAAACTAATGGTACAATGGGGAAAAAAACCCCACTGGATTTTAAGTCAGAGAACCTGGGTACCAAGGCTAAATCTGCCACTTATTTACCTTGTGACCTTGGCCTCTTGGCCAAGAGGTTCTCTTGGCCTCAGTCTCCTCATTTATAAAATGAGGAGGGGCAGCTAGGTGGCTCAGTGGATAGACCACTGGCCCTGAAGTCAGGAGGACCTGAGTTCAAATCCAGCCTCAGACCAAACACTTGTCACTTACTAGCTGTGTGACTCTGGGTAAGTCATTTAACCCCAATTGCCTAAAAAAAAAATGAGGGGCTAGGATTTGATGGCCTCTAGGTTCTCCTCTAGGTCTAAATCTATAATCTGATGAAGCAAAAACACATTGGAAAAGGTTTTACAGATTAACTGTGAACCTATTTCCAAAGCTTCATAGTATGTAACAGTGAAGCATTGCATCCCACCTTTGGCATGGCAAGTGGTTATGCTGCAAATCTGTAGTCAAGGCCAGATTTTCATTAGCAAAACAAAGCATAAACAAGGCAACTTTTTTTTTTTGATAGTTCAAGGAAGGCAACAGGAATAAATAGCATTTAGTCCTGAAATATTGAGGTACCTGTAGTGATTCAGCCAATCTGGGCACACCATTGATTCAGTTCCCTGGCTCTCAAGTCCATGGAGAATGAACTTTATAGAAGATTCAGTTCTTTCATTTGAACTATAAATGCAGGCACTTTGATCCTTCTTGACTGTGAGTATTTTCATTGCTACTGACAGGACCCCGGTCACCAATAAAAAACAAAACAAAACAAAACGCACGGCATGCACAACTCTAAGTAAATTCCTAGTAGTCTGCTATCATCTTTCATATAAATATGTTACAATTCAACTCAACAAATATTAAGTATCCATTATATTCAAAGCATTCTTCTTGATGCTGAAGAGACAAAGATAAAGAAATGACCCAGTCCCTGTCTTCAAGGAGTTTGATATCTGATCACTTAATTAGGAAAGCAAACCCAAAGTGGAAAAGGCAGCCATGGGCCCAGGAACAATCCTAGTAAGCGCATCAGTGGATTAGAGTACATGTATAAAACAGACTCTCAGGGAGGCGCAGAGAGAAACCAAACTACAAGCTGTTTCTTCTTTCAACTGCTTCAGTGCCTTGCTTCCTGCTGCTGCCATGGGTTAGGTGAAGAAAGAACGGACCACTCAGGATTTGCCATATGACATGAAAATGCCATGTCTTTTCACCCTTTGTCAATACATGGTTAGGAGGGATAGAGCACTTGGCCTGGATTCAGAAAGATCTAAGTTCAACTCTGGCCTTCAAAACTTAACTAGCTATGTGACCCTGGGCAAGTCATTTAATCTCTTTTTGCTTCAGTTTACTCAACAGTAAAATGGGAACAATAATAGTACCTATACCTCTCAAGATTATTATGAGGATTAAACGAGATAATACTTGTAAGATTGCTTAATACTGTGTCTGTAACATAGTAGACATCACACATATGCTTTTTCCTTCCCCTTCCCTCTTCCTATATGGTTCACTAGGGCTAGGAAGGGCAATGGAATGTATCCAATGGAATGGGTTCCACAGGCCAATTCTACCTCTGCTACTCCATTTACATTATACTTACATGCTGTGTTTGGGGATCCCCCATTATGTCTTTTATTACTGCTCTCTAAGTAGCCTGTCTTGATGCCCATCCTGCTTTCCTATATGCTTTTGCAATTCTAACTGTTAGATGATTTTTTTTTAAGCATGAGTATGGTCTTCAGGAGTCACTGTTAAAATAGAAGACTTACCTCAAAGATGAGAAGATCTCTAGGAGGACCCTAAATCTCATTAGCAAATTGGCAATGCAGCTAGGTTGCCAAGTGGATAGGGTACTGGCCTTGGAGGCAGGAGGACCTGAGTTCAAATATGACCTCAGATGCTTACTAGCTGTGTGACCCTGGGCAAGTCACTTAACTCTTTTTGCTTCAGTTCCTCTTCTGTAAAATGAGCTAGAGAAGGAAATGGTAAATCACTCCAGTATTGCCAAGAAACCCCAAATGGGGTCACAGAGAGTCAGACTTAACAATCTGGACTCATTTATCAGATTAGCAAATTCAGGCAGTGAAAACAAAGCCTGGGCAGATAAGGGAAAGAGCTGGTGAAAGTTCCAATCAAGAAAGGCAACCCCAAAGGAGAGGGCCCCAAGGACCCAGGTATAGTAGAAGACATAGACTACTGGTGTATAACATGACAGAGAAGAGAGGCTGAGAGTGGTAGGATGTCCATAGAGTACCCCTGCTTGTGTTCAGAATGGAAAAAATAAAAAAGAAATCACCAAAGTTTGGCTTAGTTGGTCCAAGATAAACATAACAATTTGCTTATTAAAAATACCTTATGTTGATATGTCTTTTTCCTGTTTATGAAGTAGTTTCCTTATGCCAATGAATGCCTGTTGTGCAAATATTTTATTCATACTTTATAGATGAAAAATAAAGATTATATGATTTATTGATAGTTCCAGAATTAACAGAATTTACATTACCATGGGGTAAATGAGGCTTTTAATTTAGGATGCCACCAACCTTGAGGAATATGAATCTTCCCTAAGAAGATGTACTTACTCCCTGCAATGACCACCATCACCTGGTCTATGTTATTGTATAGCACAACTACCTCTGCCCCAGGGTCTCTCACCCCCAATGTGTAATGCAACGTAATGAGTAAAACCAATTTACCATTATGAATGCTTATTGGGGCTGACAGTACAATATTAAGACTTACACTCATCATTGTAAAGAGACTTTTTTGACTTTTCAATGATATAAAAGTCATACCCTCTAGGAACAAATATAGGAATTTAATGTTATTCTTTTTTTTTTTCATAGTATCTGGAAATGAAAAACAAAATATCCTTTTATATCCTTACAATAGAACCCATGTCAGAACCTATTTGTAGAAGTAGCTCTTTCAAAAAGTTCTAACAAATATTTCAGCTCAACATGATCAGGTTATTTCTTCTATAGTCTTAGAGCCTAGAGCAGACTGAGGCTGTCACTTGTCCTGAATCATACAGCCAGTATGTGTCAGAAGCAAAGCTTGAACCCAAGTCTTACTGACTTTGAGGAAAGATGCATAATCTACACTGCCTGCTAAAGATTACAGAGTGGCCATGAAAAGTTGGTTTCCACACTTTTCTTTGCCTATTTTTTTTTTGCATGTAAAATCTGAGAAAGTCTCTTGCCCCCTGTATATGTTAGACTCAATTTTCAGTTCTGAATCTTCACTCAGTGATTTATAAAAGATTAATCCTTGATCTTTTCACTATGATTTCTCCTTTTGGTAAGGAGATTGAGAAAAAAGAAAAGAGCTTAGTATGACTTTCATAGGATTACTGATTTAGAGATGGAAGGACCTTAGAGGTCTTCTCATCCAATCCTCTCATTCTATATATGAGAAACTGAGGCCCAGGTTAAACAATTTGATCAAAATCACACAGAACCAGAATCCAAATTAAGGTCCTTTGATTACAAATTCAATCAATTTGCCATGACCTCCTTTTTCTCTCTTCTTCCTTAACTCATAGCACTTAGATGTCTTCAGTCACTATCTTCTCCTTCACTCCAGTCTCATATCATGATGTGCCTTTACTCTTTACCAAGGCTAATTGCTCTATCCCACTGTCATCCCCACTCTATCACTATATCTTCAATTTCTTCCTGTCTACTGGCTCCTTCCCTATTGCCTACAAACATGTCCCTGTCTTCTCCTTCCATACAATCCCCTCACTGGATCCTTCTATTCCTGTTAACTATTATCCTATATCTCTTGTGACTTTTGGGATAAAAGTACTTGAAAAGACCATCTAGAATAGATGCCTCCCATATTTCCCCTCTTAACTCTCTTATTAATCTCTTACAATCTGGTTTCAGACCTTACCATTCCACTGAAACTGCTCTCCCCAAAGTTGCTGATGATCTTTAATTTCTGAATCCAATGGTCTTTTCTTTTACCTAATTCTTCTTCACCTCTCTGAAACCTTTGACACTGTTGATCACTCTCTTTTTGTTGATACTCAACTCTCCCTAGGTTTTGGGGACATCATTCCTCCTTGTTCTCCTTCCTATCAGACCTTTGTTAGATCCAAGTCATGCCCTCTAACCAACGGTGTCCCATAGGGCTCTTGTCTTGGGTCCTCTTCTCTTCTCCCTCTATACTATTTCACTTGGTAATTTCATCCATCCCCATGGATTTAGTTATTATATCTATACTGATGGTTCTCATGTCCACCTGTTCTGCCCTAACCCTTCTACTGACCTCCAGTCTCACATTTCCACCTACCTTTCAGACATCTCAAGCTGCATGTCCAGTAGATATCTTAAACTCAACATGCCCAAAATAGAACTTATATTTCCCTCTAAAACCTCCTATCCTTTATACTTCCCTATTACTGTTGAAGGCAACACTATCCCCCTAGTCATTCAGACTTGAACCTAGGGGTCATCCATGGCCCCTCATTATCTCTCACCTCTCATATCAAATCTATAAGCACCAGAAGTGATATTCTAACCCAGGCCCTCTGAATCTTCCCTCTTTCCACTGTTGTTTGTGAAAACGAATCCCAAAATCTGAAATAATTTTAGAAAAAAATTTATTAGGTCATTTGGTAGAGTGAGTCAAAAAGGAGATGTGACTTCCTCTCATCCAGGGTCTGGAAAGTTTGCATTGTATAGGATTTAGACAAAGATGCCCATATATGAACCCCACATATGCAGTTAAGCAATTTTGCCAAGGGGGGAAGCTTGAAAGCAAGGTAGATTGAAATGGGTATGAATAAATATAAACATCCAATAAAATTTGAAAGAAGCCAAAACACAGGAGATCCTCAAATACGAGCTTAAGTAGAACAAGCTTAGGTAGACCCAAAATAAGACCTGAGTGTGTGTTTTGGATGGATCCAAGACCAGGGGAGCCCAAAATTCCTTGTAGCTGTCTGGCAGTCCTGGAGAGTCACTGAGACCAAAGCAACATTCTGGGTTCAAACAATCTCCAGAGTTAAACTTTACAATAATTAGAAAGTTTTCTGAACAAGATGATAAAGCGTTTTCCATACTGCCGTATTATATCAATTCCCTATTAAGACCTCACAGATCTTGCTATTCTTCTGTTCCTTTTTGTATGATTGAATGTCTCCTGAATGATCATGTGACTTAAGTTGTGTGTGTTCTGATGTTTCTTTGGAACCTGATGCAGGAAACAAGAATCCATTGATATGGCACGGGTTTGTAGAAGGAGATAGCCTGTGCTTTTTTTTTTTTAATGAAAAAAATAATTTGACATCTGGAGAAATCCTGTTATTTTCTCTCTGGGCTTAACTCTCCTGTATCTACCTTTACTTTTTTTTCCTCTCCCTCCACCATTTATCAATCTCTCTCCAAACCCCCTCAGCCAAAATACATATGCTATTGCCATTTCCATGTCATCTTCTAGCCCCTTAACCTTTCTAAACTCCAATCTTGTCTCACATATAAGAAGGTACTGGAAGCTTGTTTTGGAACAATGGGGTAGATAGCCTCAGTGCTAACTCTCCAGAGGAGATTCTGGAGTTCAATTCGACAGTGATAAATGTAATGCTTTAAAGGTTAAGTAGACCCACGCCATGTCTCTGTGTACAATGCGCTGAAAGTGGAGCCTTATAAATGTGTTCCTATTATATTCTTGTCTAAAAATTAGATTTTTTTTAGCGTGTCTTCAGAGTGTATTGACTTGCAGCCCGACCACTGAAATGGAATTGAATTCAGGAGCACCTGATTGTTACCGACTGTTTAGGGTATTTATAGAGCGTGATTAGTATTGATCCTAAGGGAATAAAAGTAACAGGGCTCTCTTTTGTAGATCAAAAGAGAAATTTATCTTTTTATCTGTAACAATCACTTTTGAAAGGCGAGCAAATCCAGGTCTGCAAATTCCCATTGTATTTTTTGCTTTATCATGGAATCTCTGTGGAAATGTTTGATTCAGACAGGGGTCTGTGGAAGGGTACAACTGCCTACTCCAATGCTCTCTGGTAATTTCTTCCTTTCTATAAATATGAAGATGGGTTTTATTTATAGAGCTAACAGAGGTCTGAAAAGCAAATTGATTCTAGTCCAAGTTCAGGGATTGGATGATGTTGAGAAGGCTTATTTTGGGAGTTAACGATGTTGTCATTTCTCCACTACATGGAAATATTCTAGTCCCTTTCAAGACTATTCAAAAGGGAAATAGAGTCTTTATGTTGCCAGCAAAAAAAAACAACTTTATTTTCAATGTTTAGCTCCTTTTTTTAGTAACTATGGTGACTAAATGAGAGACTGATACTTTCAGATTTGCAATTAAAATTTTTAGGTTCAATGTAAAACTAGATCTGCTGTCAGAGGATCTGGGTTCAAACCCTACCCCTGAGGATTGTTACTGGAGTAGCTTTGGTCAAATAGCTTAAGTGTGTAAGATTCTATGGAATGCTGTCCTTTCAGTTTTTTGTGGATAGACCCTGAATCTTTGGTTTTGAATAGTATCTTTCTGCTGCAGGTCAGGGATATTCACTGATCTTCTTCAGACTAGGTGTGTTCTGTTCTTTCTGGCTTAAATGAGCAGTATACTTACATAAGGCCTAGGCTAGGGCTCATGGAGCCTCTAGGGAATTGGTAGCCTATGGTGACAACTGTTTCTCAGGCTTATTATTGCTTTGATTTCTACTTCACCATCAAGGTTCCATCATTATGATGTCTTATATGTGTGTATACATCGGAGCACTACAAAATCATGACCACTGAAAGCTGTAGAAATCAAAATAGAATCTTGAATGCACTATCATGCCCAGTTATTTGTTGGTCATAGGAGGGTTGAATAATAGCTTTCTACCCATCTCATAGAAATATGTTCAGGAATCTACACATGTGTACAAGTTTGGATGATATGGATTCTTCCTTGAGGGTAGAGGTAGAATGTGGTGGGATATAAGCTAAGCTTATATATTTGGAATCTATCACTGTTATTATAGAATAACTTCCATGAATGAGGTCAAGATGATCCTGGGTAGTTGAAACATTTTAGGCTGAGGTAAATGCTTATAAATCTTACCTATTCTCAGAAACTCCATGATCTCTCTTCATAGACAGGATAACTGCTCATTAGTTCTAATTTCTCAGGAGGTATTAGATTTTAAAGTCAAACCAATTAAGGAAATAGGTCTGTGAGACCTTGCATTTGGTTTAGCTTACAAAAAGATTACAGATAATCTAAGTTCCAGCAATTGATGGAGATAGTGGTAAAGCATTAAACCCTATCAAAGTGGTGCTGCCATGCTTCAAAGTATGCTTTTACTAGCAGTACTTTGCATCCCCAGATCCTATTGCTTTGTTTTCTCTCCCTAAATTAGCAGGCACAGTGTGATTTTTAAGTCCATCCATAAGACCTATGACTATTCTATTATTTCCATAATAGAAAGGCTTTGGATAAGTATGTGTATGCCTGGGTAGGAGTGGGAGAGGAACAAACCTGTTCTTTAGTGTTTAGAATCCCAGTGACATCTAATCCCTAGAATACCTTAAATGTCTTTAGCATGTCCATGAGGAGGACTGTCAGACAGAAGTACCAGATGATGAAACTCTCATAGTGCATCAAAATCAATATGGGTCTTTTATCATATTTGGAATCCCCCACAATAACATCTCATGAACTTTCTGTTGAATCCATTATTACTTCCTGCTAGCCTATTGGGTCTCTGTGAAATTCTAATTTCTTCCTCTGAAACTGACCTTACCTAATTTCATACACAGACATCACTCACCAATTTCCAATAGGATGGTATGGACTAATTAGATATAGTGCTTAAGAACTTGAGAGTAGATTAAGAAGTTCATCCAAAAGATGGGAATAATTGGTGTTGGCAGGGCTATAGAAGGACAGGTACATCAATGAATTGTTGGTGGAGTTGTGAACTGGTAGAACAATTTTGGAAGATAATTTGAAATTGTAAAGAGAAAGTGACTAACATGACCTTTTATCTAGTTATTTCATTGCTGGGCATATACCACAAGGTAATCAATGGCAAAAAGAAAGGTTCTATATATACAAAAAAATATGTAGCATCGTGTGTGTGTGTGTGTGTGTGTGTGTGTATGTGTGTGTATGTGTGTGTTTGTGTTAGTAGAACTGGTCACAAAACAGGTGCTTGTCAATTGGAGAATGGCTAAACAAACTGTGGTTCATCAATGTGATGGAACATTACTTTGTTGTAAAAAAAGATGCATATGATTGAACCATTCATAGGACTACCAACAGTGCATTATACCTGTTTTCCTATAGCCCCACCAATATTTATCATTTTCCTTTTTTGTCATCTTTGCCACTCTGATGTCTGTGAGTTAGAATCTCAAAATAGCCTTAATGTGCATTTCTCTAATTGATAATGATTTAGAACATTTTCTTTTCATATGACTTTAGATAGCTTTTTTTTTCTTTGAGAACTGCCTATTTATATCCCTATATATTTTATCAGTTGGGGAATAGCTCTTATTCTTATAAATTTGAATCAATTATTTATACATCTTTGAAATTATATATGTGTGTGTATGTATGTTTGTATATAATCAGTGAAACTTGCTGCAAAGATTTTTCCCTGTAGTTTCCCTTTTAATCTTTTTTTGGATTTGTTTATGCAAAAACTTTTAAATTTTATGTAATCAAGAATATTATTTTCATTAGATTTTATATAATCAAAATTGTCATCTTCTATGATCCTCTGTATCCCTAGTTTGGTTATGAAATTTTCTCCTATCCCTAAATCTGATAGGTCATTTTTCCACATTCCTATAATTAACCTTTTATATCTAGGTTGCATACCTATTTGGAGCATATCTTTGTATAAGGTGAAAGGTATTCATATAAACCTAATGTTATTGTCCAATTTTCCTAACAACTTTTGTTAAATAGTGAATCCTTATCCCAGTATCTGGAGAATTTTGTGTTTGTTGAATCCAGAGAAACTTTATGAACTGATACAAAATAAAACAAGCAAAGTCAGGAAAATAGCATTCAAAATAGCTACAACAATGTCAATAGAAAGAACCAGAGCAAAACAATCAAATCTCAATGCTACAAAAAAAAATGACCAAAGCAGGCACCAAAGAAGAGATCTGAAAGGCCATCTCCAGAAATACGGGATCATGGCTCTGTAGCCATGTATACTGTATTTGATGTCAGACTTTGGGGATGTCTTGTTTAGTTTCACCAAAAAATTCTCTTTTTCATTCTTTCTTAATAATTTTTTATTTTTAATTTGTTTATTATTTTAATTTAGTTTATTTTTAATTTAAATTAAAACAAGGATTTCCATAACATAGTACAATAAAAAGATGATTGCACATGAAACTGCAAATCTACTACGTACAACTTGCTATTCTTTTCAAATATACAACCAAATTATTGTGTATATTTCTTTTTTCCTTTTTTTTCCTTCTCTATCCTCCACCTGGATCTCTGGGACAGAGTAGGGAGAGTAATATGATGAACAATATTCCTTCTTGCAACCCTCTCATCTACCCAGATGATGTAAAAAGAAAAAATACCAATGAAAATTAATTTTTTTTCAGAAAGTCATGCCACAATCCATCAGGTACAGGAATACAAAGTTTATTTAAAAAAAAATAGTCCATGACAGAGACATTATAGAATCTAAAGGACATGACTGCATATTCATATGGCCCAACGTGAATTGGAAAAGCCATATTTCCATCACCTCTGCAGAAGATACAGATTATACTATATACTCTTCAAGTCTAGTAAGGTCAAAATGTCAGTCAGTTCTAACTGGTCTAGTATATCAATAACAAAAGAAAGTAAATACTAGTTGCTGGTGATAGTGGCATTAATGAACTGATGTATGTGACCTAGCACAGGTTATCATTTATCTTTTTAATAAATAATTCTAATTCCCCAGTGGTGATGGCTGATGGACCCTATTAAATGTTAGTGACCAGACATACTCATAGGGTTCAGGGCTTAGGTACTGAGAAGAAATAGATGAAGTCTAAGGGGAAAGGAACCCCTGGAATTGGTTTAATTGAGCAATCAAGGCTAAGGTGGGAAGGAAGAGTACTTACCTCCTACTTGTCTCTGCCACTGCTTGCATAATGTTGGGCAACTCAATTTCCCTGGTCCTCAGTTTTCTCATCTTTAAAATGAGGGAGTTAGACTACATGATCTATAAAGTTCTTTCCAGTTTTACATATAATCCTACTACACATAGTATTCACTAGTGGGGACAAGGTAATTAGTTTTTGGGTCAGTGTAGCTGTGACTGCCTAGAGTGATCAGAGGCTCTGTAGGGCCCAGTGAGAGGAGAGTGGAACATGATCTATTTCAACTACTAAGAGATGCAGGGATCATGAACTGACTGGCCAGAGAATCCTGACAACCACTGAGAACAAAGCTGAGTGACTAACATCAAAGGTAAGGATTCCACAGTGGTTCTCTCTGTGAACCATAGGGGACTGGTTTTGTGAGTAATGAGGCCTGCCTTCAGCTGTCAATTATTCCTACTACCACTGTGATGGCAGTGTGTGCAGAGAAAAGAATGCTGGGTTTAGAATCAGAGGAATGCAGTTAGAATTGTGGCTCTGCCATTTATCAGCAATTTGATCTTGGGTTAGTTACTTAACCTCTCTTGGCCTCAGTTTCCCCATCAGTGAGATGTGGGAGTCTGTCAAAATAACCTCTGAGGACCCTTCCAACTCTAAGTCTATGATCTCTTGATGAATTGTCACTGTATGGGGAAATGTTCCCACAAAATCAAATTATAATCTCTAAAGTTTCAGAGTGCTCTCGAATCAGCTACCTGGTGTGTACTAGTAAGTCCCACAACAAGAGAGTAATAGGAATAGACACTTGATAAAGTGCCTTGTAATGAAGGTTGGGGATTGAGTGGTCCCTCGCACAGTCTTATTGTGGCTGGGTCTTTTTTTCCTCTGCTTTGTTTTCAGATAGTTCAAGGTGAAGTACGTGGGCTACCTGTAATTCTGAGAGAGGCCCTTCTTCAAGTGGGAAGAGTGTTCCATATAAGACAATCACAACCAGGCCTTTCCCCAACTTCATGAATTCCTTGGCATCTGTGACTTACAAATTGACCTGTTAGTGGTAACTCAAGTAGGTGGGCAACCTTTTACCAGGTTTGGTTTACAAATACCTCTCTATGCTTGTACATAATTATGGAGGGTAGCAAAGACAGTAGACACCTTTTTTTTGGATTGCTTTAACCTAATAAGGTCAGATATCCCCTTCACAAACTGGTCCACAAATATTGCTTCATTCTAAATAAGGTCATGAATGATGGTCTAGAATAGATATTGCTAACAGTCAATAAACTATTCCCCATACTTGGCAGAGTCTTTTGAAATCCCAGTCCACTATTTCATCCTGGAAGGGGTTGCCAAAGACCATTCAAACCTCTTGGATAAAAATACATGGATCATCCAACTATAGACTCTTTTTGATCCTACATGGCTTAGGTCAGTGGTTCACCTGATAAATGGGTCATAATAATACAAACCCTATCTTTAAGTTTTTGGTGAAGAAGTCCTGTGACAAGAGTTCTAGTTCTAGGTCAAGAAGATGAAAATCTCATAGGCCCATGTTGTAAATTTGGGAAGGACATCGAGTCAGTGATTGACCCAAATACCTTCTCCTAAAGTCAACTTTTTCTCTTTTAAGGTATTTTCTGGCCAACCAAATTTTCATTTTCAAATTGTAGCTGAATGACTTAGGTTTGCAAAGTCATGTTCTTCTTTTAGAGTCTGGGTAATTGATCCAGGAAGTCTCCAATGATAGCTACAAGATCTTCCATTCCATCCTGAGAAAGAATAAATAACAACCTAAATAATCCTGATTGCCTGGACAATATGACTACTAAGTGGAAGTCCTGGGAGACAGACATTAAAAAATGGAAGCCAAATAGAAGTCCCTCTAGAAGAAGAAGCACTGGGTAGTTGTAGTCCAGGAATGCAAAGTATAGTGGTAGTGAGAAAAAGAAAAAGAAAATTTTTTTTCAGTTTATGACTAGGGAACTGAAAGAAGGGAAAACAGGAATTTACTGTCAAATTGGATCAAGGTTACAGGGATGTCTCACTCTCGGAGGAATTGTGTGAGTAGGATACAGAAAGTGGGAGTTGAGCAATCTAGATTTATGCAGAATGCTGGATCACCCAAAATAAATGATTCAAGCTAGTATGAGCTCAAAATTGTATGGATTAGATGCCCCTTCCTTATTTGTGGTGGTGGGTGTTCACAGCTGTGGTTAGGAATTGTCAGGGCCCAAATTTATTGTCTCTTCCAGCCTTTTATGGCTTGTGAAATTTCCACTACTTTGTAGAATCCTAGAATCTTAAAAGCTATAACATTTGCCTACTCTAACCCACTTATTTTCAACTATCCCAGCTGAATGCAAGCTCCTAGAGGGCAATGCTGTTCTTAATTTTATTTTTAATTTGCATACTGAGTATCTACTATAGTGTTTTGCATGTAGTAGGTGCGTAACATATTTTTTCTTCATTCATTAATCATTCTATTGGTTTAACAAGAAGACAATAAATATCCATTACAAATTAAACAATAGACAATTCTTTCTAGATGAAGATGAGTAAGGTGCTATTAGAAACCCCAGAATTTCTCTCCTCAGAGCAAAACCTCAGATAAAATCTTTGTTTTACTTCTGGTTATGTCCAAAGTAAAAAGAGACAGCAACAACAATAACAATAATACTTTACTGTTTACAAAGTAATTTTACAACAACGCTGTTAAGTGCAGATAGTAGAAGTATATCCTATAGTAGAAGTATCCCCACTTTACAGATGAGAAACATGATGCTCAGCAAGATCATTGGCCTGAATCCGGACTGGACCTGATTTCATTTTTATAAAGACCTCTCAGTTGAGGAAAATCCCTTTATCAATGCAGGTCTGCACATTCTCCGCAATTTAGAGTTTTAGAGGGTTAACTAGGTTATGGAGAGGTCAAGCAGTTTGCCCAATGATCACATAACTGGTATGTATCAATGGCAGGCCTTGAACTCAAGTCTTCTTGAATTCTAGACCAGTTTTTATATACTATGCCAGTGGTGTCAAACTCAAATAGAAATGGGGGCCAATAATAGGGATCCCATATTGACTTAAAAAAACATATGTTAATATTTTCTATATTTTATTGTATTTTTATTTTCTTTGTTAAATATTATCCAATTACATTTTAATCTTGGTTGGTGCACACTAGGGAGTGTTGTAGGCCTCGTGCAGTTTACAGGCTTTGAGTTTGACACTTCCGTATTACATTACACTGTCTTTCAAATTATAAATGATATTTAATGACTAGTTTCCCCAAGGTTGGGGCTGTGGAATGAATGCTCTTTTCTTTGTGAGAGGTTTTCTGATATTTAAACAACTTGTAGATTTTAGGACCAGTACTTGAACCCAGGTCTTTTGATTTCCAAGCTCAGTCCTCTTTCCACTATGCCATATTGGTCCTCATACCAATGAGAACCTCTCAAAACTGAAAACAGTTGAACAAAATCAATTCTACAAATATATACAGTGCAAAGCACTATGCTCGTTAGGGTCAGGGGAGGACTATAGAAGTCTCTGTCCTCAAGGGCAATTATACTGTGTTTCAGGGTTACAACATACGCCCAAATAACTAAATGTGCAATAATTTAACTAACAACGAGGTGATCAGGGAAGACTTTGTAAAGGAGAAGCCACCTAAGCTGAGCTTAGGATGCTAAGAAGCTCATTAAAACTCAGGAGAAAGATCATAGTTAGAAATTTAGATTTGAGAGACATCTGCACAGGTATGGTACTTGTATCCATGGAAACTGATTAGATCAACAAGGGAACTAATATAAGGAGGAGAAAAGAAGGTCCATAAAAAGAGTATTGGAGAGGAGATTCCTGCTAGGGTATACATTAAAAAACATACCCTCTGAGGATTCTAATATTTATTAATATTAACTTGGCTTTCCTAGTGCCTGATGTAGGGACACTGGGAAAAATAAAATGATAGACTCTCAAAGACCTGTGTTCAAATCCTACCTCTGACACTAGGTGTTTGACCATTGGCAAATCACTTAGCATTTCTGAATTTCAGTTTTT
The DNA here is from genome assembly GCF_900497805.2 of Vombatus ursinus. NCBI lineage: Eukaryota > Metazoa > Chordata > Mammalia > Diprotodontia > Vombatidae > Vombatus > Vombatus ursinus. Next base: position 14,363,279 of record NW_020954580.1, on the reverse strand, counting down.
TCTTCTGTAAAATGAGGATAATAAAAAAAAGTTTTTATTATCAACTCACAGAGTTGTTCTGAGGCACAAACGAGATGCAGTGTATAAAAGACTTTGCCTACTTTGAAATGCTATCTACATCTCAGTTACTATTTTTTTTAACCATAATTTTGACTTCATTGATGTAGGGATCGCTCAATGAATAAACCAAAGGTAGATTGGCACCAGCTCTGCAACTGATAGTCATAGAGAGTTGCATAAGAAGTTAAGTGAATCACCCAGGGACACACAGTCAATGTGTCAGATTCAAGACTTCAACTTGGTCCTTCTTAACTCTGAGGCCAGCTCTTTATTCTGACTACTTCTCTTGTCAATTATTACATAATATTATTGATCAACTACAATGACATAATGGTAACAGATGCTAGGATAAGAATTATGTGAATTTGTGTACATCATAAAAGGGGCTATAGTTATGCTCCAATTAACAAACATCGTCTGTGTATCTCAAGGTGACCCGAGCCATGAAGGCTCTGAGGGTAGGTATGCCCAGGAAGCTCAGACACTATGAAAAGAGCTGGGGCAGAAAGGACTCAGACAAGAAAGCCAAGGATGCAGGTGCAGAAGATTTTTTTTTTAAGAACACAGAAAAAGAGGGGGGAGCAGCCAAATGGTGAACAACATGGAGAGAGCCTACACCGGCCCTGCAGTAATTTATCCTGTTGAGGTTGTAGTAGAGAGGCCATTTCTCTGAGGGGGAGCAGGTTAATGAAGGAAGCAGCTGAGAGACAGAAGAGGCTGTAGGCACAGTTAAATCCAATCAGCTGGAAGGGAATCAGGTTACTCTGGCTTCTTTTTTATCCACTTCCCCTTGGCAGGAGGAGGAAACTGCCACCACTGAGTCTCCCCAAACCCAAGTTTGCTCAACTGTTTGGGCTTTGTCCTTCTTGAAGATGGTGAGTGAAAGAGCATTCGGCCACTTTGGGAGTGGGTGGAGGGGAAGATATTTGGGTAAACTGGCTAAGAACTGAAGGGACCGCCCACACAGCTGCCTGCCATTAATACCTATTTGGTCTCATAACTCTTGTGGCTGTTTGTTTGTGGTCAAAGGCCCTCCAGACTTGTTTGTATAGTTGCTTTCATGTTGTAAGGTTGGTAGTTCTATTGTGCTCAGATGATGCAGGTTCACTGAAAAAGAAAGTTGAATTTTGAGGGGTGAGGGCTAAAGAGCTAAGATCCTGATTAGATTTTCCATACTAAAAGAAGATAAGGTGAGTAAATGTACCAATTAGAGAGGTAGGGTTGAAGGACAGAAATAATAGCTTTCTGAGAACCATAGAAAGTCTTCCTCTTTCTCACTTTCTTTTTCAATTAATAAGCACTTATTTTCTCTCCCTCTCTCTTGAAAAAAAGAAAAGACAAACAAAACCCTTGTAACAAATATGCATATCAAACAAAAGAAATTCCTGCATTGGCCATGTCCCAAAATGTATGTCTCATTCTTGAGTTCATTACCTCCGTGTGAGAAGCATGTTTCATCATTAATCCCCTACAATTGTGGCTTGTCACTGCCCTGATTGGAGTTCCTAAATCTTTCAGTTATTTGTCCTGAAAGTATTATTGTTAACGTATAAATTGTTCTCCTGGTGCTGCTCACTTAATTTTGTGACATTTTGTATAAGTTTTCTCAGATTTTTCTTTAAGTAATCCATTTCCTTATTTCTTGAAGTATAATAATCACAAGACATATCATATTATATCATATATTATTGCATGTTACATATCACTACATTTATATACCATATTTGTTCATCCATGTTCCAATTGGAGGTTACTCCTTTAGCTTCCAGTTTTTGGACACAACAAGAGAAACTACTACAAATATTTTTTGTATGTGTGTCTTTTTCCTCCTTTTTCATACTCTGTGACCTAGTAGTAGTATTGCTGGCTCAAAGGGTAGGCGTGGTTTAGCGACTCTTTGGGAATAGTTCTGAATTGTCCAGATTAGTCCAGGATGGCTAGTCTAATTCACAGCTCTATCAGTAATGCAATAAGTGACTGTTTTTCCTGCAGCATCTCAAAAATCTGTTATTTTCCTTTTTTTGTCTTCTTTGCCAATCTGATGAGTTTGAGGTAAACCTCAAAATAACTTTAATTTGAATTTTTAATATTATCAGTGATTTGAAATTTTATTTTAAAAAGTCCCTTCATATCTCAAATTTCTTTTCTTGAGAAATACTTATTCATGTCCTTTGACCATTTATGAATTAAGGGAAACACTCTCATTCTTATAAACTTAAATCAGTTCTTTATATATGTTGGAAATAAAATTTTTATCAGAGAAACAATGCAGAGACTTTTTCCTAGTTAACTTTTAAAATTTTATATGCTATAGTCAGTATTCCTATCACTCTATTAAATTGTTGTTGTTTATCCTTCATTTTTGAAGACGACCAATGACATCGCTGGTAATGTCTTGACTTGTGCATGAATTGGATTTAAATGAGGCAGAGTTGCACAAAGTCACTAGCCTTACTCTTCCAGAGTCATCTAAAAAGTCAAGATGACGGTCAATGGTCTGGGATGCATTGCATGTCCTTGGTGTTTTTGATGTCTAACCAAGCTGTAAGCTCTCCACAGTGCTTGCTTCAGCTACCTTCATGGCCATTGCAATGAATTGTTCTCATCTGGCCCTTGTGCCAGGGAAAGTCTTTGCTTGCTTGGGGTAGACATCCCTCTAACTCACTAACAGGTTTGAGGCCTGTTGATTATCCTCAACTTGGTTTAGTGCATCTGCCAAGATGATTTTTACCAGGGTGTGGCTGCTGTGCATGCTATAGCTTCTTGAAGGCACAGGTAACAGTTGGGTGACAGGTAGATACCAAAGGTAGATTACTAGCTCTGAAAAGGGTTTGGCAAGTCCATGCTCAGGGAGGACTCCATCTCTGATGTGAGGGCTTGCTGAACTCTTTTCAGGACTGCTTATCCACCTTTGGTGTCCATCACCCAATTCTCATCTGTGACTCTATTAAATAATATGGTATTAATGGACATGCTTGTTTTACCCCTCATCTTATTGAAAAGGCCTGAATTTTTCCTCATTTCATAAAAGGCTGTTTCCAGATGCTGGGTTAATGCTTTTTGCCATATTGAGGAAGTCCTATTTATTCCTTTTTTTTTTTAAAATAGAGAGATAAGTTCTATTTTGTCAAAAGCTTTTAATGCATATTTATTGCTATCATAATTTTTATTCTTTCATTATTATGTTAGTAATATGGTTTTGAAAGGTTGCATCAACCTTGCATTCCCATATAAATTCAATCTGATTATAGTATATAACATTTTTTGATATGCTGCTGTATCTTCTTTGCTAATGTTTAAAATAATAGAGCTGATATTTATTAGGAATATTGGTCTACAATTTTCTTTCTCTGTTGACTGTTCTTGGTTTAGGTATCAAGATCATATTTGTATAATAGAAGGAATTTGGTTGGATCCCATTATTTCCTATTTTTGTATTTATGTAATATTGGAATTGTTATTTGCTTTAATTCACTAATAAATTCTCATGTTTTATTTTCCTTTGGGAGTTCATTTTTTTTTTCAACTAGGAAAAGTCTGTGGCAATTAACTTTATTTTTTTATTAATTTATTTATTTTTAGTTGTCAACATTCACTTCCACAAGATTTTGAGTTCCAAATTTTCTCCTCATCTCACCCCTCCCCCCACCTTAAGATGGCTTCCATTCTGAATACCCCTTCCCCTAATCTGCCCTCCCTTCTATCTCCCCCCCCATGCCTTCTCTTATCCCCTTCTCCTTTTATTTTCCTATAGGGCAGGATAGATTTCTATACCCCATTGCCTGTATATCTTATTTCCAGTTGAATGTTAAGACATTTTTTAACATTTATCTTTAAAACTTTGGGTTCCAAATTTTCTCCCTTCCTCCCTCCCCACCCACCCTCATTGAGAAGGCAAGCAACTCAATACAGGTCATACTTGTGTAGTCATGCAAAACATTTCCATAGTAGTCACGTTGTAAAAAACTAACTATATTTCCCTTTAACCTATCCCATCCTCGCCATTTTATTCTATTCTCTCTTTTGACCCTGGCCCTCCTTAGAAGCGTTTGCTTCTGATTACCCCCTCACCCAGTCTGCTCTTCTCTCTCCCCTTATTCCCTTCCCTCTATTTTCCTGCAGGGCAAGATAGGTTTCCATACCCAATTGAGTGTATATGTTATTCCCCCCTTAAGCCAAATCCAATGAGAATAAGATTCACTCATTTCTTCTCACCTTTCCCACTTCCCCTCCACTTTAAAAGCCTTTTCTTGTCTGTTTTATGTGAGATCATTTACCCCATTCTGTCTCTCCCTTTATATACATATAATTCTTTCTGTCCAACTACCCTAATGCTGACAAAGGTCTCATGAGTTACAAATATCATCTTTCCATGTAGTAATGTAAACAGTTCAACCTTAATGAGTCCCTTATGATTTCTCTTTCCTGTTTACCTCTTCAGGTTTCTCTTGAGTCTTGTATTTGAAAGTCAAATTTTCTATTCAGCTCTGGTCTTTTCATCAAGAATGCTTGAAAGTCTTTTATTTCACTAAATGTCCATTTTTTTCCCCTGAAGGATTATACTCAGTTTTGGTGGGTAGATGATTCTTGGCTGTAATTCTATCTCCTTTGACCTCCAGAATGTCATATTCCAAGTCCTCTGGTCCCTTAATGTAGAAGCAGCTAAATCTTGTGTGTGTTTCCACAATACTTGAATTGTTTCTTTCTGGCTGTTCGCAATATTTTCTCCTTGACCTGGGAATTCTGGAATTTGGCTATAATTCCTAGGAGTTTTTCTTTGGGGATTTATTTCAGGAGGTGATTGGTAGATTCTTTCAATTTCTATTTTCCCCTCTGGTTCTAGAATATCAGGACAGTTTTCCTTGATAATTTCTTGAAAGATGACATCTAGGCTCTTTGTCTGATCATGGCTTTCAGGCAGTCCAATAATTTTTAAATTATCTCTCCTGGATCTATTTTTCAGGTCAGTTGTTTTTCCAATGAGATATTTTACATTGTCTTCTTTTTTTTTTCATTCTGTTAGTTTTGTTTTACAATGTCATGATTTCTTATAAAGTTACTAGCTTCCATTTGCTTCATTCCAGTTTTTAAGGAAGTATTTTCTTCAGTGAGCTTTTGGACTTCCTTCTCCATTTGGCCAATTCTGATTTTTAAGGCATTCTTCTTTTCATTGGCTTTTTGGACCTCTTTTGCCATTTGGGTTAGTCTTTTTTTTAAGGTGTTATTTTCTTCAGTATGTTTTTGGATCTCCTTTAGCAAGCTATTGACTTGTTTTTCATGATTTTCTTGCAACACTCTCATTTCTCTTTCTAATTTTCCTCTACTTCTCTTACTTGCATCTCAAAATCCTTTTTGAGCTCTCCCATGACCTGTGACTGATTCATATTTTTCTTGGAGGCTTTGGCTTTGACTTCGTTGTTTTCTTCTTATTGTATGTTTTGATCTTTTTTGTCACCAAAGAAAGATTCTATGGTCTGGCTTTTTTTGTGCAGTTTGCTCATAATCCCAGCCAGTTACTTGAATTTTAAACTCTTTGTTAAGGTGGGGGTCTGTCCCAAGCTTCAGGAGTTTTATGCAGCTGTTTTCAGAGATACTTCAAGGCACCTATAAATTTTCAGTTCTTACAAGTTGGTATGATCAAGGGTGAGGTGTTTACTCCTTTCCTGGTCTGTGCTCTGGTCTATGAGTGACCACAAGCACTCTTTTCTGCCTTGAAACTGTAAGGAGGATTCCTTCTCCACTGCCACCACAAACTCCAACATGCCAGCACTCCTCCTTGTTCCAGGACCGCCACCCAGAATTTTGACCCAGATCCAAGCATGGGCAAAGCAAGAGAGTCCTGCCTCAGCACCAGCACCCTGCAATCCCCCACTGATTAGCCACTCAATTCCCCCTCAGTCTGTGGGCTGAGAGCTCAGGAAGCAGCCACCGCCCTGGGGCTGTGCTGTGACTAGGGCTGGGATCCAACTTCTCTCTCACACCATGGTCGCAGACCTTTCCTACTGACCTTCTAAGTTGTCCTTGGTTTTTGAGGTTTGAGAAGTCTGGAAACTGCCATAGTTGCCCATGATTCAGAGCCCTGAGGCCTGCTCCAGGTTTGCTGAGGCCTGATATTTGCCTGTGCTCCCACAATGAACTGAGCTTCTCTTCCAGCCCAGCATGATGGACCTTTCTGATCAACTATCCAGGTTGTCTTCGGCTGGAAATTTGTTTTACTATGTCTTTTATGGTTTCTGCTGCTTTAGAATTTATTTAGAGCCTTACAGGTATTTGGAGGGGTTTGGGGAAGAGCTCAAGCAAACTTTTACTCTGCCATCTTGGCTCTGCCCCCAAGGAGTTCATCTTCTGCTTGTTCATTTTTTCCCCTGAGATTTACATACTTAAATTCTTTATTCTGTTACTCTAGACATTTTATACTTTTCTAAATATTTAATTTCATTATATTTCATTCATTGATTTTATTGGTATAAAATTGGCAAAAGTTTCTAATAGTTTCCTTTATTATACCTTTTGCATATGGTATAATTTTCTAAATTCTACGTATTCATTTTTAATACTGGTATTTGTTTTTCCTCCTTCTTTTAAAAATCAAGTTATCTGGCAGTTTATTTATTGTATTTACCACCCTCCCCCCCAAAAAATTCAACTCCTTGTTTTATTTATTCAACTTTATATTTTAATTTAAATATATATAATATATAATTTAAATTCTATATATATATATATTATTTTCAGCATTTCTATTTTGGTGCTTAATTGTGTTTTTGTTGATTTTCTAGTTTTTTTTAGTTGCATGCCCAATTCATTCATCTATTATTTCTTGTTGACAAATGTATATATACAGTTTATCCCCTAAGGAAAAGGCTGTTGTCCATTGTTGTCATTAGCTTTAATGAAATTATTTGTTATTTCTATGATTTGTTCTACTACTCACCAGTTTTTCGTGACTAATTTATTTAGTTTGTAATTACTTTTAATCCTTTTCAATGACTCTTTATTCAATGTAATTTTGAATTTTGTTGAATTTTTTTTTATTTCATTGTAGCTAGTAAGGGTTATGTTCAATATTTCTGATTCTCTGCATTTGTTTGGGAGGGAGTGGTGTTTATGCCTGAAAGCGTGGTCAATTTTTAAAGGAATCATTCATTTAATACAACTTGCATATTTAAAGGCAGTTAGATGGCCTAGTGGATAGAGTGCTGAACCTGGAGTCAGGAAATCTTGAGTTCAAGTCTAGCCTTAGACACTTACTAGTTGTGTGACCCTGGGCAAGTCACTTAACCTCTGTTTGCCTCAATCCACTGGAGAAGGAAATGGCCAACAACTTCAGTATCTTTGCCAAGAAAACGCCACGGACAGTATGGTAGGAACATCCATCATAAACTGACTTCCCCCTAAGATACAGGATATCAAGTCAAGTAATGATGAATTCACTAACAATCAGTGTGAAAGCAGGACATAGCTCTAGGTGAGGTTGAAATTAACCCACATACAAATCTACTGAGATCATAGGTCACCTCCTGGGTACATTGCTTAATGATACCTGTAAGGATCTTTTCTATCACCACTCAGGACAGTTCACCTAGTAGAGTATCAGATAACCATATGACCCATAAGGCCAAACTATATACATTCAAGCTATATAAGCTATATAGTTTTACCTTATGGGTCATATGGACAACAAGATGATAACCAGACTTTTTTTTATGATCTCTATTACCTCTTAAACCTCTCCAAAACAGAAATGATGCACCTAAAAGTAGAGCGACTTAATTTGTCTCCATGGCTTATGATACCTAGAAACTGAAAAATAAGTTTAAAAAAATACATAAAACTGATGAACTCACTGACCCTCAGCTGGCTTAGCATCCCTTCCCAACATCCCACACTACTAGCAGTGAGGCTGTACTGGCCAACCGAAGGCAAAAGTGTTTTCAACAAAACCCTGCCTCCCACCCCCTTTCCAGTCCCATAGAGATCTGTTTCTAGACTACATACATTTTCTCTGGCTGTGACTGTGGAGTAGTCAAGTAAAAACCCGCTGGGTGCTGAAACAATGTAGCACCAGTACTCTGAAGTGCTGATTCCAGGCCAGAGAACTGAAGAAAAGAGGGAGTAGGACAGGACATCAGGACTGTGTCCCTCTGTGTGTGGAGGGGTGCTATACAGTACTGTACTAAGCCTGAGGGAAAGAACACTGCATCCATCTGGGGCCAGTTCTGACGGCCCAAAAAGCCGTAGGGAAGAGAGACATAAACTGGTGAACTGTGAATTGCACAATGTGCATTTTTAGCACCCAAGGAAGCCACCATCAGAAGGGACAGAAACATAAAGTAAACAGGGGAAAACCAAGAGAAAAAAATAGAGACTAAATTTACCAAAGCTTTCAATAAGAAGGAAACTCAAAGGTTTTGAACATAAGCAGAAAAATCAATATGGAAAACATTAACAACAGAAGAAGATATGGTTTTCAGATTAAGCAAAAGAGTTCAGTCACTACAAATTTACTGTTCAGTCATTTTCAATCATGTCCAACTCTTCATGACCCCATTTGGGGTTTTCTTAGTAGAGATACTGGAGTGGTTTGCCATTTCCCTCTCCAGCTCATTTTACAAATGAGGAAACTGAGGCAAAAAGGGTTAAGTGATTTGTCCATAGTCACCCAACTAGTGACTATGTCTGAAGCCAGATTTGAACTTTGGAAGACGAACTTTCCTGACTCCAGGCCCAGTACTCTATCCACTGCAACACCAGTTGTCTATTGAGAATCCAGAATTATGAGAATAGAATAGTAATGGGCAGGATAGAGTTTGTAGTTATTTGACTATTTTCTTCCTCATTAGACTGTAAACTTAAGAGCAGCTCCTGTCCTCACCTTTCTTTGCATCCTCAGCATTAGCATAGTGCCTGGTACAGGGTAGGCGCTTACTCATTATTTGCTTACTGACTCTTTGTTTCTTTCCTGAACTATAGGATGTTTTCTGATTGTTCTCCCTGCCTCCCATCTCTAGTTTCTCTATTCCATTCTCCACACAGCTAGACTGATTATGCTTAAAGGACAAATTAGACCATATCACTGCCCTGTTAAAAAAAAAAAAAAAAAAAAAACCCCCCTTGGCTCCTTCATGCTTCTTAGATAAATTACAAAGTCCTCAGAGTAGCATTTAAAGTCCTTCATGATGAGGTTTAGGGGTTTAGGGGTTCTGCAGCCCCAGAATCACAAGACGTGGGTCCTGCCCAAAAGAATTTGACCCAAGACTTCTTTCAGCCAAAGACAAGGTTTATTACAACATCTGTCATTATATTATTAGATTATAAGAATCTGAGCATGTGGCTAGATTTTAAGAATTTAAGCACCTTAATGAAAACAAGATGGACCTTATATACAGAAAGACTGTGGGAGGGATCTAGGAATGGCCAAGTAGTTTGGGGTGACTGGAGGAGGGGTCTGAGGAGATCTGGATGGGAGTGGCCAGTAAACTGGGGTGAACAGAACTCCTGGGACCTGGACCACAGGGCCAAGGGAGAATGGAGCCTTAAGGGTGGGAAATAGCCGGAAAGGAAAAACTGGTAGTCCAGCTTAATTTTGTTGTGATGTGAGAAGTGTGAAGTATAGCACCTAGAGCTAGATATGAATCATGGGGTGGGGATCTGGACCCCTAAAAGGAAAAACCCTGGACTTTCCCACGTGGCCAAATCTCTAACGTTTGCCTGAGGCTATAATCCCATCAACTGGCCTTTCATTGTGGCTATGCTCAATCTCCCATTTCTCTTGTTACCCTAACCCTAACCTAGCCATACCAGTTTTTCCTTATACAAGGTATTCTAATGTCTTTTCTCTCTATGCCTTTTGCACTACTCCCCAATCCTGGAATGCACTCTCTCCTTACTTCTTGCCCTTAGATTGACTTGCCCTTCCAAACTCAGTTCAAGTAACATTTCTTACATGGGGCCTTTTCTGATTGCTCTAGCTGATACTTCCCTACCCAGGTCATCACTCTATTTACTTTGCATATAATATAGCTTGCATTTCAGTATCTATGTACATGCTCTTTCCCTTCATTGAAGTGTAAGCTTCTTGAGGGCTCAGGATCAAATATAAAATCCTCTCATGTTTCAAGCCCCTTATAACCTGTCCTACCTTTCCAATCTTTTTATACCCCACCCCCATATACTCTTTGATCTAATGACATTGGTCTCCTTCCAGTTTCACAAATATGAAACTCCATCTCGTCTCCAGGATTTTCTCTAGCTATCTATCTCCCATCCCTGGAATGCTTTTCCTTCCTTATCTCTACCTCTTGGTTTACTTCAAGTCCCAGTTAAAACCTCACCTTCCACATGAAGCTTTTTTTCTATTTCTCCTAATTCTAGTGTCTTCCCTCTGTTAATTATTTCCTATTTATCCCATATGCTTGTATGTACATGTTTGCTTGTTACCTCCCCAATTAGAATGTGAGCTCCTTGAGGGTAGGGACAGTCTTTTGCCTGTTTGTATCCCCAGCACTTAGCACAGTGTCTGGCACCTAGTAGGCACTTAATAAATGTTTACTGACTGATTAAAATGTAAGCTTCTAGATTACCTCCCCCCCAAAAAAAACTTTTTAAAAAGTCCATTAAATTTGAAAATGAAGAGAACATTAGTAATCAAAAAAATAAAATGTAAGCTTCTTGAAGGCAGGTATTGTCTTACCTTTGTCTTTGCATCCCCAGTGCCTGCTACTTAGGAGGCATTTAATAAATGTTCATTTATAACTTGAGTTGTCCACAAATATTTTTAGCTTGGGTACAAATTTGGAGTGATTGACAGCTTGTTTGGCAAATTTCTCCTGAGTATTTCCTGAGCTATCAGATTTCCACCTCCCCCCCTCCCTGACCCCCCTCCCCCCATAAATGTGCACAGCTGCACTTACAGCCAAGACTTTTCCTCTCTAAAGGAAATAATCAGCCCTGGAAATGTTGCATTGTCTCCTAGACCTCATAATAGATGGCAGTATTCTGGAGTAAGGTGATACTAACCTTTGTAGCAAGTGTCCAGTGCTACTGGGGGCAGTATATTAAAATTAAACTGTCTCCTCACCCAAGGGTTAGGGTGGGGTCTGGGCCAAGAATTCTCTATGACAGGTTGTGGGATATATTGTAGGTACAATTGTTTCAGACCTGGCCAGGAAATCTCAACCTCTAAGTTTGCTAACATTAACCTCCTTAACTGTCTTTTTCCAATAGGGAGGAAGTAATTCTCTCCTCTCTTCCCTTTAGCTCTTTGTTTTTTGCAGGCAGAGCTTGTAACTTGACATTTACATCAAATGGTCCCAGAGCCACCATCACATACACAGCATAGATACAAAACTACTTTCTGCAAGAACTTGGAGTTAGTAACAAAAATAATCTCACCAAGATAAAACTTTTAAAAGGATAAATTTTAAACAAAAATGGATAAATTGTAAGTAGAAAAAAAAGATTGATTTTCCCACAATATGATGATATATCAATAAAGTAGAAGCCATTGATAAGACTCAATATTAACACTCCCAGAGGTATTTGCATTTTAAAGGGAATTAAGAGGCCAGAATAATGAGTCTTAGTTTGGGAATTTTGTGTTTCAGTAAGCAAATGGGAGAGTTTATGGAAGGGTGAGGAGCTGTTCAAATCATCCCTAAAATGATATCACACTCATCACTGCCTACTCTACTTACATAGAAAGTTGCCCCTGGTTGTGGAATACAAGACACTGATAGTAATGCATATACTGTTGTTTTTTTGTTCTTCATTCTTGAACGGAACAGTGGCATCAGTAAGGTGATGCCATGACTTACTTACATAACTTAGAAAGAAATACCTGAGAAAGTCTACAAGTACCAAGAGCAGAAATGCCCAAGATAAAAGCAGTTTCTGATACAACATAAATAATTAATTCTATTGCATGTTCATTTCTCAAGTTCTTTGGATTGCTAGGTAAGCAAAACAAAACTACCTGATTACAGAGAATAGATTATAAAGTGGGAGCTTGTCCCAGCATCTGCAGATTGTAAAAAGATCTTTTAGTTTTCCTTCACTTAGGCAATTTTACAACTGCTTTTTAGATAATGCATTGGTGAGGGTGGGGGAGGTGAAACACCTGTAGTTAGTGTTTAAAATGTTGATTATTAAAGACAAAGGAAATATATTTATTTAACATAGCATTCCTTTGATTTCATAATTTTCAAAATAATGATTTCATCTTTGTGGAGATTCCTGCCTTAGGTCATATCCTCTCCACATCTTATTAAATGGCCCTTCAAGAATTATTTAATTTCTGGGGTCAAAATAATTTATCCCCTTGTAGCCTCCTCTGGTGATAAGCCTCCCTGAATTTAGCATGGTTGGCTGATTTCTGGGAGTGTACTTTAAGCCCTTTCAACTTGATTAGACCATCCAGAAGCTGATATTTTGATGGCAAAACCTTTGATAACCTCAAATCACTTTCCTACCCTGAGGCAAGAGAAGAGAACTTTAAAGAAGATCAAGTATTTATATGCTGACCATTATAATATGATTAGGGCTCTTATAAGTGCTTAGACATCTCTCTTGATAGATTGATAACCCTATTGGATATTCATGTTTTCTTTGCACCCCAATCCTTATAGTTTCTTGGGAATGCCTACCAAGGGGAACAAAGAATTCATGCTAATGATGGACAAAATATTCCCATCTTTTTTTTTTTTTTTTTTTAGTGAGGCAATTGGGGTTAAATGACTTGCCCAAAGTCACACAGCTAGTATGTGTCAAGTATCTGGTCTGAGGCTGGATTTGAACTCAGGTCCTTCTGACTTCAGGGCCAGTGCTCTATCCACTGCGCCACCTAGCTGCTCCCAAAATATTCCCATCTTAAGCAAGAGGCCACATAAAGAACTTTGAGGACCTGAGTTTAAATCCTTGCTCAATAACTTAATACTTTTGTGATTTGGGCAAGTCACTTAATCTCTCTGAGACTCAGTTTCTTCATCTGTAAAATGAAGGGTTAGATTAGATACCTTTAAGGGCCTTTCTAGCTTTAAACCTGTTACATCTCTAAACCTTTCTTTCCTCATTTGTAAAAGTAGGATGTAGGACTAGATGATTTCTGATATCACTTCTGTCTCCAAATCTTCTAAGAAACTACAAGAATTCTAGGTCAGGGGTGGGGTAGGGTGAATCCTCAAGAAATACTTCTTGCCCAAGATAATCATAACTGTACTCATTCAAATACTTTTTTCCTCTTAGCAGTTCAACTATGGAAAATGGTGTGGCATGATATAGAGCTGGCCTCATGTTACGAAAACCTGGGGTTCAAGTTCCACAACTGACATGCATACATTACATGTGACATTTGACAGTTCATTTATCTTTTCTGTGTACCAGACATTGCTCTATAACTTTCAGTTGGTTATTATTATTATTATTATAGGCAATTGGGGTTAAGTGACTTGACCAGGATCACACAGCTAATAAGTGTCAAGTGTTTGGTCTGAGTCTGGATTTGAACTCGGGTCTTCCTGACTTCAGGGTTAGTGTTGTTACACCTGGCTGCCCCTATAACTTTCAGTTGGGATATGGTTGTTCAGCTGCGTCCCCTGTATCCCCTGAGTTCTTCTTTGGTGGGTATCTCATGGAGCCCATGAGGACTCTATCATATCAGTTCTAGCCATGACTGACATTATTCCAAAGGCATCTTCTCACTAGCCTCTTTGCAGCTTTGAGCCAACAGGGATCCTACTCTTTCCATTCTGGAACCTTAAATCAGTAGTGCTGTAAAATGCACTCTGCCCGTATAGGGTAAGCATGTCCACATAGGTTCTAAGAGCTACTCACAGGGGCACTGGCATACACATTCTGAAGTCTGGAATGCCCCTGAGGAGTGGAGAGGCAGCATAATAATGGGTGGGAGAAGTGGAAATTGGCAGATGCAGACAAAATAGCCCCAGAACATTCCAAAACTTGGGTTCTCCTTCCTCCAGTCTCTGAAAAAGGTAATAAACTAAGATTATACCTATCTTCCCTATCTTCTTCCCTAAATATTGCTAGTTTAGGGGTATAATAGGTTCAAAACAAAAAGCCACTTCCTGGATGTTTTCTCTTAAAGAGATAAGCTTGTACTGCTCTTGACTTTCTTGTTTTCCCACTTTTATCATGGGTTTCTTCTCACCCAAGTGATACCTCTGCTTCTGTGGCTGGTGCCCTCCTCCCATTGGTGAATGCCTTCTGGAATCGAGAAAGTGCCCAGGTGAGCCATGGCTTACTTCTCTCCCCACTTCAGTCCTCCCTCTCAGCTTTTCCATGTTGACCCAGAAGGGATACCTTCTTGCCCCTCTACCCCACTTTTCAGCTCCCTTTTATGTGTTCTCTTCTTCCACTAGAATGTTAACTCCTTGAGGGTAGGGTCTGTATTTTTCCCTGTATTTTTAATCCAAGTGCTTAGCATAATGCCTGGAACATAGTAAGCACTTAACAAATGTTTAATCTTTCACGTAGGCACACACAATCTTGTATCAGCATCCTTGCCATCAGTCTAGAGTTATACCTAAGCAGCAGTGCACATATCCCTTGTGCTTATTTGGAAACCTGGGTTAAATGGCCACTGCTTTTTGGAAAGGTGGTGTCAATATACTCCCTTGTGGCTATATTCACCATTCCTACAATTTTCCAAAATGTAATGACCCTCCCTGACCATCATTATTGTACATATATTATCTTCCATTATTAGGGTAGAAGCTCCTTGAGGCCAGGGACTATTTTTACTTATCTTTTAGTATATCCAGATTTAGCATAATACATTTTATAAAAATAGATGTATATATTATATGTGCATAAGTATGTATGTTTATATGTGTAGATATATATGTATATATACACATATAAATATATATGTAATACAAGTGCTTTTTTATTCATTCCTTCAGGAGTTCCCTATATCAGTAAAATTACAGGTCTGGACTTGAAAAAAAATCCTAAAATATTCTCTTTTTTTCCCTTCCCAGCATTTTAGAAGAAAATCAAGACAAAATAATCTCATCATAATTTAATCCCCTTGTTTTTGAAGTGAAAATAACAGAGGGAAATTATGCCAGCAAATGCAGTATGTCATTAACTAGATGAAACTGCTGTGAAAAAAGCATAAAAACTGGCAGTGTTTTAAGGGCTCTTCATGGCATCTTACTACCATAATTTGGAATAAAATTTAGGAGTTCTTTTACTAAAACTATTGTTCTAACAATTCAGAGACATAGCTTCTATTTGTTTGTTCTTTGGAGTGAAATAAGCCAATTTAACTAAAGCAATTGTGTTTTGATCCAGATTCTACTCAGCACCAAAGGCTGATAGAATATTAGAACATACTCAAATTTCACTATATACAGTGTGACAAAATGGAAGTATCTGTCTCGAGCTTGCAGGTTAATTACCTATAAAAACCCAGGGAACAGTTATAATACTATAAAACCAAGATTCAATCACTCCATCCTTATAAACTTGAATTAGTTTCTTAAAGTAATTTATTGGTCTCTGATCACATGTATTAAGTTAAAGCATTTATTAAGCCACCTTCTATCTACCAGACACATTCCTAAACATTAAGTATACAAAAATAAAACAAAACAGAACATAAACAGTCTTTGCTGTCAATGCTCTTCCATTCTATTGGGGAGGGGGGAGGAAAAGACACACATAGATAATTAAATATAAAATATGTGCAAAGTACATAATAATACCTTTTGGGGGATTCAGATAGTTCTGTAGGTACACCTGAGCTGAGTCTAGAAGGAAGCCAAACATTCCAGGCATGTGGAGAGGGTAGATTAGCCAATAGGCCTGTCTGGCAGCAATGTAGATGCATTAAGGAGTGTGATGTGTAATAATCCTGGAAATGTAGGCTAGAGTCAGATTATGAAGGGCCTTAATTTTTTTTAATTTTTAGGCAATTGGGGTTAAGTGACTTGCCCAGGGTCACATAGCTAGTAAGTGTCAAGTCTGAGGCCGAATTTGAACTCAGGTCCTCCTGACTTCAGGGCTGGTGCTCTATCCAATGCACCACCTAGCTGCCCCTGGGCCTTAAAAATTAAACAGAGGACTTTGTATTTTATCCTAGAGCAGTGGTTACCATTTAGTGATTTATAAATTCCTTGGGGATTTATGTAATAGTCCAAGGGATTCAAGTTAAAAATTATGTAATGCCAACTTAATCTGAAAATAACTGCCTGATAATGTTACAAATATATATTTTTCCTCTGAATGTTTGAAACATGACTGGTTTGTTTCTGCAGTGATTTGAAATGTACATGCACACAATGGTTCTGGTGTTCATACAATCATCTCAAACTCATAACTTCTAAGTGCAAAGTATTCTTGCTATTTCTTAACCTGTCATCAAATTGTTTCCAAACCACCACAAGGGTTTGAAATTCTGAGTACAAACTGATTTCCAACGGCTGATCAAACAAATGTGCATACCTTCATTTCCATTCTGTACATTGAACCAGAGTAGCTCCCTTGTTCCCCTCTGTAAGACTGTAATCATACCTCATAAACTATGTAATCATATGGTCAAGATGTTACAGACATTTGGCTTGTTTTTGCAGCACAAATATCCAGCTCTTTGAAAGCCATGATTGTTGGGGATGTAAATTACAAGTCATCTTAGAGCCATTATAGATAATCACAAATGTTCTGCAGAAGCAAACTTTATAATGGCTCTCATCATCCTTCACTTACGTTGTTGTTCTTCTGTCTGTAGGATTTTCAAATGAATTAGTTGGCAATATTGGCCAGTTGTTCAGTAGAGTTCTGTGAGAGTATAGTCAACATTCCAGTAAAGAAGAGAAGAAAGTCATGTTTTTCTTTACAAAGGTCAATTTAGATATAAACAATTAAAAATGAAGCAATATATGCAATTGCATTTTTAATACATTTATCATTTAGTACAGTGCTTTTCTTTAGGCAGTAGAAAATTAAATATTTGATATTGTAACAAATTAAAGGAAACTGAAAAGGTGAGAGGAGGGGTAAAATAAATAAAGGTACCCAGTGCAGGGATTTCACAGAAAAAGTCCAACGGAGTTAACAGTGCAGCCTGGAAAAGAATGAAAACGTGGTTGACTTGGGTTTCCTTTTTAAAGTGGAGGTTCTAAAAGTAACCAGCAAATTAGAATGCGAAGTCACTGGGGTAAAAAGTACTTGCAATATGTGAAGTACAGAAGTGTATTGAGATTCTCTAGTGAAGAGGTTTCTGGAACATTATAGAGAGAGAGGTGTCAGGGAGGTCAGAGGTATGCCTAGAGAAGAATGCTCTCTGAAAGAATGATGCCTTTGATAAAAATAGATAATTTTAGAAGTGAGAAAGAGTTAGGGGCAAGGAAAATTAATGAGTTCTATCTTACATATGATTAATTTGTGATTTTTGTAGGTCATGCAATTGGGGAATCTTGGGAAGGAAGTTGGTGATGTGGGACTGGAGTTAAGGAGAGAATTTGGAACTGCATGTATAGATCTTGGAGCCATCTACATAGAGCTGAAAGTGAAACTCATGGGAGCTGAAGAAATCACTAAGAGAATGACTGGAGGTTTAAACCATAGATGATCATCCACCAAAAGAAACTGAGATGGAGTGGCTAGATAGGTAGGAGGAGAGCCAGGAGATGATAGAGTCATAAAAATACACACAAGAGAGAGTGTTAAGAGAAGGGGTGGTCGTCATTGCTAATACTGCAGAGAGGTCAAGAAGTAAGAGGAGTGAGAGAAGGCCGTTGCATATGGAAATTAGAAGATCATTGGTAACTTTGGTGAGAACGATGTCACCTGAATGAATAGGTCAGAAATCTGATTGTAAAGAGTTGAGAAATGAGTAAGAAAGGAGAAACGAAGTAGAAAAGTATAGATGACTCTTCATACAAGTTTGGCTTTGAAAGGGAAGTGAGAGACAAAATGATACCTTAAATGAACATATGATTTAATTGATACATGGAATAGATTAGTAATTTGTATAATTCTTATACACTTATGTACATTAAAATGTATACTTCCTAGTCTCCTTCTAGATGCCCCTCCAATGCATTGACTTATTTTTTGTTCAAATATTGTAATTTTGGCATTTTCTAGATTTGGACTATGTATTCCATTTCCAAATTGAAATAAATACTCTTTTTTCTTTCATTTTGATCAGTGCTCCTTAGTTTGAGAATATTTTATTAATGTCTACTGTGAGTACTGAGTCAAATATTAGGATCCAAAGAATACATTCTGCTATATCTCAGTTCCTTAATTTATTTGAAAATGTGGAATTGAGAACTAATAATTAGGTTCTGGATTGGATATTATTAGAGCAATATAAGAGCAAATCCCAAATATGTCCCTTCTTCTGTCTTTCAGTGATGCTGTATTTTATACCTCAATAATAATTGGAAAGGAGGAGTGTTAGGTTATAACAGCCTTGGGTTATAATTAGCCTGGGGAAAATTGTCAATAGCACTTTAAGATTTATAAAGTACTTTAAAGACAGCAAAGTAGGTAGTACAAATAAAATTATCCCGATTTTACAGATGGGGAAACTGAAGCTCAGAGAACATGTATAATTTAGGCAAAGTTATATAATTAGTTAGTCTCAAAATTGTAATACAACTCAATATTTGTCAAATCTAAGGTCTTGTGAAAGTTCTATGGAAATACAATCAAACTGATTTGGTGCTGATGGAAAAGAACAGGATAAGGCTTAAAGATGGTTCTGAGGTTTCATGCCTGGTGATTAAGACAAAGCAGCACAATTCAGAGAGGCAAATTCTGTGGAGAAATAGTTTTAGGGGAGAAAGCTACTGATTTTAATTTTTGGCATGTGGAGTTTGAGGTGCCAACAGGACAAGCAGATAAAGAAGGTTTAGTAGGCAATTGGCAATGCAGTTCCGCAGTAGAGGGATGAAGCGGGGGCTAGAGACAAAAAATTAGAAAAAAAAATTGCCTAGAGGTAAGAGTTAAATCCAGGGAAAATACTGTTAGGCCAAAATTAAGAGAGCTAAAGAAAAGGCGTTGGTGACATCCATATTGACCAAATGGGAAGAGAAAGAGGAGGCAGAGAATGAAACAGGAGGAGCTATCTGAGAGATCTCTAAAGGTCTTTCCAGCTCTACAGTAAATCTTATGGTCTATGGTGTAAGATGAATGGTCTTCAAATACAATTATCCCTTCCACATCATGACTTTCTCCATCACAGTTTCAATATATTGCAGATTGACATAAGAAATTAAATGGGAACTTTTTTGGGGAATTTTGCAGAAGCCTCAGATGACATGAGAAGATCAGCAGATAATACGGAAAAAGTTTAGAAACTCAGAAATGCATAAATATATGTATAATATTGTATAATATTAACATATTTATCTTTTAGTACCATAATAATTCTGACTTCTTCTCTGGTATGAAGGGAGGGCCAAAAATTTCACACAGATTTTCCAGATTGTTGGGGTGCCACAGCTCTAACCCCTGGTATGTATAAGGGATAATTGTACTCACTTTGGAACAGATTGTTGTCTATGGACCAGCCCAGTTAAGTCAGAGGGGCTCTGATCACCACAAAGTTAACAGCTAAAAAATGAATCATTTTGGTTATAGCAATTCATCAAGCCATCTTCTAAGATGTGGAGCAATTTTGGTCAGAATGATAGAGGGAATAGCTACAGCAGTAAATTCATTACTCTTTTGAAATATTTAAAGTAGAATCAATGATTTATGGTCAACATGAAGCCTAACTTTCTTTCTTTTACCTTGTCTACATCTTTTAACTTTGATGTTTTATTATTCACTTTAACAAAATTTAGAGGTGTGATCCATGGTAAGATAGTTGAGTGTGTATAAATGTCCTCTTTCTCTGACCTGGCTTCATGTATTCATATATTCAGCTAGTTGCTGAAGTTAATTGACATTTATGGAAATATGCATGCATATGCTGGGCCAACCCAATCAGGTGACATTTAGGAAATGGGCTTTATGACTGAGTAACTATAGTCCTTAGAATCCCAGAATCAGAATAGTAGAGTTAGAAAGAAATCACTGGAATCACCTCATCCAATGCCTTTAGATGAACTAAAAGTAAAGAATTTCCATGACTTGCCCAAGTTACAAAGCAAGTAAGAAATAGAACTGGAATTAGAACCTAGTTCTTGTGATTCCTGCTCCAGTGCTCTTTCTACTATAATTCATTGGCTTGAGGTATTTATTTAAATGACATTTAAGTAGCTCTTAGGTTATACAAAATTTGGCAATGAGTTTGTAGAACTTATAATGGTCTACCTACTACATTTCCACTTGAAAACTTGTCTTCTTGCTGTGAAGATAGGCAACTAGATAGCGGTTTAAGCAAATGTTTAATCTGATGTGACCATTTAGACCAAATTCTCCTGATTTTTTTCTTTTTCTTTTTTTTTTTTTGGTGAGGCAATCGGGGTTAAGTGACTTGCCCAAGGTCACACAGCTAGTACGTGTCAAGTGTTTGGTCTGAGGCTGGATTTGAACTCAGGTCCTCCTGACTTCAGGGCTGGTGCTCTATCCACTGTGCCACCTAGCTGCCCCTGATTTTTTTCTTTTTAAGAAAATTAGATTCTCTTTTTTCAATTAAGAAACATTTGTTTTCTCTCCTTCCCACCTCCATTCTCTGAAAATAAAAGAAAAAAATCCCTTTTATAAATATGAAATTTTATTTGTCTTTTATTTTTACATTATTTACCTTTCCCACTATATATTTCTTTTATCTGATCTAGAAAGCTATTCATTAAAAGTTAAGAATTTAAAAAGAAGAAAGGAGGGGAGAGTTCTACAAAACTAACCAACTGATATATAAGCCATTCTGATTTTACAGGTATTGTCTGCTACACCTATCATCCCTTATTTCTGCAAAGAATCAAGGGGAGGATATCTTCTCATATCTCCTATTTATTCTTATATTTCCTCTCACACTAACATCCTGCTAACACAGTATACTGATCTAGGAAGACAGTGAAAGTAGGATAAAAGTCAGAAGATATATGGCTGAATTTTTAAATATTAGCATCCTAAGGCTTGTCAGGCTTTGAGACCAATTGTAAACTTTTCAGTGAGCATTTTACACCTCATAAATTAGCAAATGCTACAAATTAAGCCTTGATTTATTGCTTTGTTTGTCCAGAAGGAAGCAAGTGAGGGGGGAAATGTTAATAATGAATATTAAACTTAAAAGTGTGTCCGGGGTCTTCCCCGCCTCCCCAGCTGGTTGTTAAACATTTACCAGTACATCCCTGGATATAACAAATAAATTAGGGAAAGACTCACAAAACAATGAAATTGCTTATGGAGTGGTTTGCCTGATCTTTGCTGCTAACTCAAAACTCTCTGCTGAAATATTTTTATAAATTTTCTTTTCTAATTAAAGAATAGCAATAAAGGAATGATTTTTTTCTTACAGTTGTTTATTATGTTTTAGAAAATTATATGTGGGAAAAAATGTAGACATTGATTAAAAGAAGGACCTCATGGATACAGAGGAATTTTTCCCCTTCATGAAATAAGGAAATAGTATCAAGGGAAGTAAGCAAGAACAAAGTACATACAGTACTCTCAAAAAAAAAAAACCTTCCCAGTTCTTCACAAGTAAAATTTTATTATTTATATTTTGCCATAGCTAGGAGAAAAAATAAGAGCTTTGATGTCTGTCTCTCAGTATCTTCTTTTTCTTCAATGGGGAGGAGGGACAACCTAAAATCTGGAGTGGCACAAAGGCCTTCATGAAAAAATATGTATAAAAAAGAAAGTTTTCTTCTTTATGAAAAAAATGAACATACTGTATTTAGTTATGTTTTTCTTTCATCATTTTTACTTCCCCCTTTTTTTTATAAATAGATAATATATAAATATTATAATAATAATATTTCTTCATTGCATAGTTTGGATTTTATGAACTTGGATAAATTTTTATTTGTTATATTTATTTTGAAATTAGGTTGGACATTTTGTGGCATATAGAGAGCATAGAGACAAGTAGTTGACATGGAGGATAGAGTTCTGGCTCTCGATTCAGGATGATCCGAGTTCAAATCCAACCTCAAATGCTTACTAGCTGTGTGACCCTGGGCAAGTCGGTTAACTTCTGTTTCCTTCACTTTATTCAACTGTAGAATTGGGGATAATAACAGTACCTACCTTTCAGGGTTGTTGTGAGGATCAAATGAGATGATATTTGTAAAAAAAAATGCTTGGCACAATGCCTGGCACAGATGAGGTTCTATATAAATCCTTATTCCCTTCACATATGTTATTGGTAAAATTCCTGAGTTTCCTGGTTTGAAGAGCAGGAGAGCTATCCTACTTTTTTGATGTTTGTTGATATGTATGTGTATGTGTATATGTCTTCATATCTGTCTGTCTTGTCTGTCTCTTCTCAAGCTCAAAATGTTTGTTTCAAATTGTTTGACTTTTGCCTTGAAGCTAAAATCTTTAATTTAGGGTTGCATGCTGTTTCAAGATCAATGCAAGTATGTAACTTAACTGACACTCTGCCACAAGTCATATTTCACTTCTTTCATGGGAAACTTGGTGGTGCCAGTGGTGTAAGTGTTACACAGAAGACTACCTTTTATAAGACACAACTAGGTATTACATTATAAAAATTTAAATCTATGTAGAAATTAAGTTAGGGTGACCTTGAGAAATTATTCCAATTTTTTCCCATAATTCTCATCTTTTATATGTACCAAAGAATTTTTTTTATGGAACTAGAAAAGATAATAAAATTCATCTGAAAGAACTAAAGGTTCAGAATATCAATGAAAAAAAAATGTGAAGGATGGCAGGCTACCAGTATCAGATTTAATCTATATTACAAAGTGCTAATCATGAAAACAATCTGGTACTGGCAAAGAAACAGTGTTGGATCAGTGGAATAAATTAGGTACACAATACACAGCAGTAAATGACTGGTTTTTCTGTTCCAAGATCCAAATTCTGGGGGTAAGAATTCATCATTTGATAAAAATTGTTGGGAAAAGTTTGGCAGAAAGTAGGCATAGATCGACTTTTCACAATACATACAAGATAAGGTCAAAATTATTCAGATATAAAGGGTGATATAAATTAAATTAGGGAAGCATGGAAAAATTTACCTTTCAGATCTATAGATAAGGGAAAAGTTTATGACCAAATGAGAGATGGAGAGGGTCATGGAAAGTAAAACAGATAATTTGGATTATATGAGATTAAAAAGGTTTTGCACAAACAAAATTAATACAGCCAAAATTAGAAGGAAAACAGGAAACTGAGGAAAAATTATAGCAATTTTCACTTCTAAAGGCCTCACTGTTCAAATATATAGGAAACTGAGCCAAATTTAAAAAAAAATATAACTTGTTCCCCAATTGATAAGTGGTTAAAGGATATGAACAGGCAGTTTTCAGATGAAGAAATCAAATCTATAGTCACACAGGAAAATGCTCTTAATCACTATTGATCAGAGAAATGCAAATTGAAACAACCGAGATAGCATGCAACACTGATCATCTTGGCTAAGACAGAAAAGGAAAATGACAAATGATGAAAGTGACATGGAAAAATGAGGACACTAATGAATTGTTGGTGGAGTCATGAATTGATCCAGCCATTCTGGAGAACAATTTGGAACTAGGCCCAAAGGGCTATAAAACAATGCTTACCTTTTGACCCAGCAATAAAACTAATAGGTATATGTTTCAAAGAGATCAGATAAAAGAGAAAGTTGCCTATTTGTATAAAAATATTTATAGCAGCTCTTTTTGTGGGGGCTAAGAATTGGAAATTGAAGGGATGTTCATCAGTTGGGGCTGAACAAATTGTGTTATATGCTTGTGATGGAAAACTTTTATGCTATAAGAAAGGACCAGGGGGATGGTTAAAAAACAAAACAAAACTTGGGGAAGACTTATATGAACTGAGGCAAAGTGAAGTAAGTAGAATCAGGAGAACATTGTACACTGTAATAGCAATATTGTAAGGATGATCAACTGTGAAAGACTTAGCTACTCTGGATTAAGACAATGGTCCAAGACAATTCCAAAGGACTCATGATGAAAAATGTTATCTACCTCCAGAGAGAGACTGAAGCATACTTTTTTTTACTTTCTTTGTTTTTCTTGGGTTTTTTTTTTGCATGTTTTCTCTAATACGGAAATCTGTTTTGCATGACTTCACATGTATAATTGATATATTGCTTGGCTTCTCAAGGGTTGGGGAAAGGGCAGGAGAAAGGCAAAGAATTTGGAACTCAAAATTTTTTAAAAATGCAATTTTTTTTACACTTAACTTTGAAATAGTTCATAAAACAAATAAAAATGCATTTTAAAGGTTAAGGAATAAAAACATCTATAAATTTCTGACTAAACAAATAACATGCATGGGGAAGACAAATACACTAATTGTGTGTAGGATGAATTTGAAAAATTGACTGGCTGCAGTGAGATGAGTTAGGGGAAAGAAACAATTGCAACACCTCTGCTGAAAGTTCAAAAGGGCATCAGTGTGTCAGCAATAGAAATGGTAAAAATGAGATGGTCTTGTGAAAATTCTGTGAGAGTGGAATCAGCAAGATTTGGCAACTGATTTGAGCTAGGTGATTATGGAGAGGGAGAGCTAAGGGGCAAAGATGGCTCTGAGGTTCTTGGTTGACTAGGAGAATAGCAACACCATTCATACAGGCAAATTCTGAGGAGAAGAAGATTTGAAGGATAAAGGTACTGAGTTCAATTTTTGACATCTTGTGTCTGAAGTGCTTTCAGGATAAGTAGTTGAAATGTTTTGGCAGGCAATTGGTAATGCAGTTCTGGAGTTGAAAGGAGAAGCCAGGGGTTAGAGACAGCAATTTGAAAAATAATTGCCTACAGGTGGTAATTAAAGCTGAGGAAAACACTCATTCATTCCAGAAGTGAAGAGATAAAGAGAGAAGGTATGGGTCATATACGTATTCACTAATTGGGAGGAGGAAGAATAACCAGGGAGTTAAAACAGAAGAGCTATCTGAAAAGCAGAAAATCCCTAAGAGTGTAATGTCATAGAATACAATGGAGGTACTGGAAATGTAGGAACTGAACAATAATACATTAAAAAAAAAAGATCACTTAGGAAACCTAGTTTGTGGATGATTAGTAACCAGATCACCATCTCCCTCTTCTTGAATTTCTAATTTGACCTGCACTAGCAAGCCAGAGGGAATTCATCTTGGAAGCCTATATGGTAGGTGTTACTGACCCTGACTTCTATTCACGTACCCATTCCAAATCAGGAGCTGCTTACTTCAATAACATCTGTATATTTTGTTAGGGAAGAGAGTGTGTTGATATTAGAGCCAATGGTATCCCTTATTCCCTGTTCTTCCATAATGATAACCAAAGTAATGAGCAAAATTTAAACTCCTGGCTTAATTTACAGGTGCATCAGGGATAAATATTAGGATTTCTTTCTTAATTTTAGCGTAATAAGCTGCTTGAGGCCATTTTGACTTTGTTTCCCCAGTGCCTTAATAAATGTATGTTGAAATTAAAGTCTTCCTGAGATAACGCTGACTGGCCAATAGTGAAGAAACAGAGGGAAGCCCCATCATATTTGTTATTAATCTCCAGGTCTGAGCTATGAAATTAGGTTGCATAGAAGCAAGTATTATAAATAATTTAAGAGGAAAAGCAAGATTTTTTGCCTTTTCATTTTCTTTGCCTTTTTCATTTTCTTCTCATTGTTTCCATCTTTTTTTTTTATCATTTTCTCTTTGTCAGCCTTATTTAAAAAAAAAACTTTTTTCTTTTCTATTTTACATCCAAACTTCTTGGATATTTATTGTTTCTATTTCCTGACTACTCATACCATCCTTCTCCAAATATGCAAAAACTGTGTGATTTCATCTGTATGGAGAATTCTTGGTGGTAGCTACCTAGTACAATAGATAAAATGCTAGACCTGGAGTCAGGAAGACCTAAGTTAAAATTCAGTCTCACACATTTACTAACTGTATAACCTTAGGCAAGTCACTTGGCCTCAGTTTGCCTCAGCCTTTTCATCTGTAAAATTAGAATAATAATTATAACTTTCTCCCAAGGTTGTGAGGTAAAAACAAGGTAATATTTGTAAAGTGGTTTGCGAACCTTGAAGCAGTATATAAGTGCTAATTATCATCATCATCATCATCATCATCATCATCATCATCATTATTATCATTGTCATCCATTGTCCATTGTATCATCCTCTACGTAGGAGCTCTTTCTGCCCATACCACCTTCCATATTAAAGGCATCAAATACATGACCTGGGGATCACATTGCCCAGTCCTGAGTTGGAACACATATGATTAAAATATAATTAGGAAATATTTAACAAAATAAAAAATATAATAGAACATAGATAATGTTAATATACGCTTTTCTAAGATAATATACATGTGCAGGGATCCTTATGTATGGTTTATTAGTTCCCATTTCTATTTGATTTTGACACCACTGGTCTACACAATCCATCAATAACTTAGTAAATAAGTTCCAGAGATTTGGAAGAGCACTCTTGGAGATTAAAGTGACTTACACAGGTTTATGAAGTGAACAAATGTCAGAAATAGGATTTGAACCTAAGTCTTTATGACTTCAGGCTCAGAACTCGATCTACTACCATTCAGCCTCTATTCATTGTTTCATTAATGCCCCCTACTTTATAGATCCTGTACCATATATCACTTGTTTATTACTTTTAATTTTTCACAGAATTATAGGATATCAGAGCTAGAAAATCACTTGGAGGTTATCTAGTTTAATGATTCTTTTTTTTTTTTTAAATAGAAATGGAAACAGATACAATGTGCTTAAAACCATAGAAATGAATTAGGACTTGACCTCAGATTTCTTGCCTCCCAGTCCAGGCCTCTTCCTACTGTGCCCCATACTTTATACTTTATAGCTGTTTCATCCATGTACTCCCCCACCCCACGTTTATGGAAAATTGTTAGAGGAAACATATAGTCTTATACTAGTTTTATCTACTCATGTGCTAGCATTTAATGAGCACTAATTCCTCCCTTTATTTTGTCTTCTTGCTTGCAACATACATTTTTGGCTCTTTGGTACTGGCCTCATTCCTTTCCCCTAATCCCTCATTGAATGATTTGAAATAAAAATATAGCAACAGATAAAGGTAACAATGTATGTAATCTTAAAGGCCATCTTGCTCAATATCCTCATGAATTAGGATTACATATGTACATATATGTATGCATGTGTATGTGTATATACATATATGTAAGATATTTGTCATTTTGGCCTTTTAAAAAAATCATCAATTATCTCAATGCTAAGGTAAATATGCTCTTTATGGCACATAAGTTTTGTATTTTGTAATCCTGTTCTTCCTAGTTAAATCTTTAGTGGATCCTCCCTCTTTCTGCTTTATTTCCTTTTTTTCTTCCCCTCTTTCACTTCCTCCCTTTGTCTCTCTTGCATTGGCTCTTTCTCTCTATATTCTAGCTTTCCTTTCTCCATCAGTGGGATGAATAATAATTAATTTATTGACCTTGCATTATATCTACACTATGTATAGTATATTGTACAAGCATAGTATATTGTTTTTTCCCTGCTGTGTTGAAACTCAGTGGGGCAGAGTGAGTTGGTTTCTTAAACTTCCATTTCCTAGGTGATATTCAGCTGGCTTTTTCACCATCTCATGAGCAGTTGTCACTCATTTCTGGATCCCATACTTTTTGACAGGCTAAATGTCAGTTCCTAACATATCTTGGTTTAAGTGTCAGATTTCTGTTATCCATACCACCTCATCTCTATCCCATCCGTGACACCCAGGCCTTTATGAAATCTGCTCACTTTTATTTGAGATCTCATTCTATCTATTTAGGCAGAATTAAAAAAAGAAACTTAACTAAAATTTTTCTATCTTTCATAATAGTAGCTAGAAAGGATGGAATTTTACATAGGATATAGGAATTGATTGGGCTGTAGGAAGAGCATATTTTAAACAGCATCAGCTTTCAGTGACATAGGGATCCCTCCCAGGGACACAGATTATCTCCTGGGGTCTTTCTTTGATTGCATGAGCACCTGCCTCTATAATTTTAAGTGCCATTTTCAGCTTGAAATACTTTGGGGGCAGGGAAAGACTGCTGATTTTAAGGGGGGCATTTTTTAGTATTGAATTTTCCTAAGACTATTCATTAAAGAAATGGAAGAAAGTTAGGCACTTTAGAAGGGAACTGGAACTTTTAAGTATAAGAATTTTCTAGAGGAATACATTCCCACTCCTCACTCCATCCCATTGCAGTTAGTTCTGTAAAGGAGACAATGTTTGGACACATTCTTTGTAAACCTTTATATTTAAAATTAAATTAATCATTATTTATAACCACTAACATTTAAGTAGTGCTTTAAAGCTTGCAAAGTTTTATGTATTATTGTCTTTGATAGTCACAACAATCCAGTGAGGTAGGTGCCAATTATTATCATTATTTTACAGATAATGAAACCAGGGCTTATAAGTTGTTAAGCAACTAGCCTAGAGTCACATAGCTAACAGGTTTTTGAAACATTTTTCAACCTTGGTTTTTCTGATTCCACTGTTGACTTTCTATCTACTATATCATCGAGACATACTTTATTTTCTTTAATTTTTTTTCTTTCTTTTGGTGTTAAATACTTGAGAGTAGAAATAAGAGACAGAGTGAAATGTGGCTGAACCAGAGAGTGCAGGAAGGGAAGGAAGGTAAAATGAGACTGGAAAGATGAATTTGGGCCAGGCTGTAAAGGGCTTTCAAAGTCAAGCAAAAGAGTTTATATTTTATTGTAAGGACATAGGTAGCTACTTGAGTTTGAGTATGGGATTCTCTTGGTCAAATCTATTCATAAGGAAAATCATTATGGCAACCATGTGGAGAATAAATTAGAGTGAGGAGAAAAGGAAGGGAAGGAGACCAATTAGGAGGCCACTGAAATGACCTGACAAATGGTGACAAGGGCCTGAATGGGGCCTTGTACAAAGATTCATGTTAAAGAGGGGAGAAAAAGCATGACGTGAAAATCAATCAATACATCAACATTGTCTAACAGTCTATACAATATTCCACACCCATAGTCTTCTTTGTCATAAAGAGGGGATGAAGGTGCATCAATAAATACTGTTCTATAAATTATGATTGTGTTGACTAGAAATGCCACCAGGATTCAGAGAAGTGGAGGTTAGTGTGGTAATATGGGAGGTAGATTTGAGCTATGCCTTGAAGGAATTAGTACAAAAAGAGAACTTTTGAGATGAGAGAAACAAAATAAGCAAAGGCATAGAAGTGAGAATGAATCCAATATGTCCACAGATCAGTGAAGAGAAGAACCTGTCTGGAGAAGAGAACTCTTGGTACAGAGTATAATGATCATATGTGTAGTAACTATGTCATGTGACTTTTATAGGCTCATAAATCTAAAGTTAGAAGAAACTCCATCCACTTTTTAGTCTAACCTCTCATTTTACTTAGTAATGTATGTGGTTGAATGAATAAAGCATGGTATTAGATAGGATTCTTTTCTAGTGCTTTATGGTTAAATTTTATAGTTAGAAAGGAATCTATTTTTTAAGTAAAAACACAATCATAAAATCACTCAATCCCTCAATTGTAGTGAAGAGGACCAAAATCATGCTTTATGAATCTAAGATGAAGGAACTGGGAATGTTTATCCTATAGAAGAGATGAGCTGAGGAGACAGGATGGTTTTCTTTACATATTTAAAGGTCTTCCATATGGAAAGGAGATTAGATCTGTCCTGCTTTTGTGATATATAAAAAAAATGTGAAAGACATGGTTTTTGGGTAATTAATCATTTTATAATAATGCTAATATATTATTAATAAAAGGATGGTCATTTAGTCATCTCTCTTACACCAAAAAGAAATCATAGAACCCGCACAATGCTTTTTTGCTATTGGAAGAGTGGGTGTTCCTGAGGGTGGAAATCAACTCTGATTGGTTAATGATTAATGAGAGAATGAATATTATAATTAGAAGTGGACCTATTCTAATGAGAGTCTGGGGCTGTGACTGATCATTCAGTCTTGGCCAAAAAGACTTCTCTATTTTCATATTACCCTGACAAAAGGGAGAATCCACATTTCCCCAGACCTAAGTAAAACATAATGGGCTTTCCCCACCTGGGTAAGGTCTGAATAAGATTGAAGAGAAAGTTAATCCAATCTCATTATCAGTAATGTCTTTCAGATGCTGACTTGGCCTAGTAGAGAATAAGGTTTCTGAAAAGGATAAATCCTGTTTCTCCCAATATTAATAATTAGTTATTTGAAAATCATTTCTCTCACTTATCTCAAGATGACAGAACTAGAAATAGTGGAGGAAAGTTGCAGAAGGTCTAACTATAAGGAAAAACTCCATAATTATTAGTGTTGTCCAAAAATGAAATGACCTGCCTTAGTAAGCAATTTTCCACTCCTTGAATGATTTAAAACTGAGACTGACTGTAAAATCTCCTGCAACCAGGGTTATGTTGATAAACGTTTAGTAACCTGCTCTCTGAAATGAAAATGGATACACAACTCAGCTTTAAGTTTAATTTGCTTTATTAATATTTTCTTAAGTCTTTACAAGCAATAAAGCAATAAACTAAGCCCCAGATATGTAATATTTGCCAGTTTCTAAAATGTAAATGCTTAGGTGGAAAATTTAACAATTGGCTTTATTTGAACTGGCTTCACTACATACCTCTAACTCTGAGACTCCACGAGTCTTTAACAGACTTCTGTTAAAACAAATCAGTATTTGCAGTGTGTAATTAACAATAAAAAATATTTGTAAAACACCAATGATATTATAAAATTAAAATACTAATTTCAAAATATTCCACATTATCATGATTTCTATTTACATATATGCATTGCTTAGTGAATGCTATAATCCTAGTTATATTCATCAGGTCTTAATGAAAGTTTCATGTCCCTGTAGAAACTAAGGTATATTATAATATGTGCAGCTCAGGGAATTTTTTTTTCCAGTTTCCAAGTTTACATCTGTTACATATAATTATTTTATTATCATTAGCAACAGAAATCACATGAGGATACTTTTAGTACCTAGCAGGAATACATTAGAGTTCAGGTTTAGTGCTTGGTTATATTGTAGCAGAAAGATTTTTAAAAGATGATTTGTATCAAATGCTATTTTAGTGATAAAATAGAAAATGGTACTTTTCATATTAATACCCTGCTTTTTAAAAAAAAATGAAGCATGTATCTTGTTAAAAATAGTCATTTTGTCTATACAATTTCCATCTGTTTCTACCCTCAAAGGGGGTCTGACTAATGAAAATACGGGATTCTAAATATTAGAATACTTTACAACTTAATTTGTATAAGAATTAAGCTAACAAAGAATAATTGTAAATGTGTTTGAGTTCCCTATTTCATTCTAGCAGAAAAAAAACCTCAATTAAAATAGTACTCAATTACAATAACACCCACATATGATGTGTATATATATGAATGTAATATATATGCATATACATATACATATATACATATGTGTGCATATGTATACACACAAGTGTGTTATATATGGGCACACAGATACACACATACCTTTGAGTACAAAGGAACTCAAAACAAGCATTTCAATGTTCATTTACAGTATTAAGTATGTACAAACTATGCACTTTGGTAGATATTGGGAGGCAGAAAGGAAAAATAGACCCTGCATTCAAGGGACTGATGTTCTACAGAGAATACAACATGTAAATCAAAATATAAATACAAGTTAATTTGAGTGATTGATGTCACTCACAACTATATGAGAGGAAACTTCCTGTAGCAATAGAAATTACACAATGCTCTCTTCTCCTGCCTCCAACACCTTTATTTGGTTTTTACTTTGTATGCATTTTATATTTATTTACCTATTTACGTGGTTATTCTTCCTGCCCAATAAACTTCTTCGAGACAAGGAC
Source organism: Vombatus ursinus (assembly GCF_900497805.2). Classification (NCBI taxonomy): domain Eukaryota; kingdom Metazoa; phylum Chordata; class Mammalia; order Diprotodontia; family Vombatidae; genus Vombatus; species Vombatus ursinus. The sequence goes on along the minus strand of NW_020954580.1, from coordinate 14,331,246 downwards.
TATTTCTTTTCTGTGTTTGTAAGGTGCTAAATAAATACCTGTTGAATTGAATTATTGCTCCTTCGTTCAGAGACCCCTAACCCACCTTCCTTAATTTTTCTGGAAAACTAAATGTGACAATGCTATGGGGGTAGTTTGCTCCTTCGCAAGGATAGTCTGTGTTAAGATAGACAACTGACCCAACAAATTTACAACAGAATTATGATATTCTATAGTAGTGTTTGCTTATGATAGGTCAATGAGTTATTGCTTAATACTTTTGTTCCAGGTTAAACTCATGCAAGGTATACTTGTATATGAAAACTGAACTGTTTTGAAATAGCCGCAGAATAAGATACAGGGGTCAGTATGAGGTATTGGAAGAATGCTGGACCTGGAATCAAGCTAATTAATTGTGGCTCTGCTACTAAATAGTTTTGGGACATTTGAAAAGTCAGTAAACCACTTTGTGGCTATGTTTATTCATCTGTAATGTGGAGGAGTGTAGCTTAATCATTCAAATCTCTTCCTATGTTAAAGTTCTGTATTTCTAAGAGAACACAAGGCAAATAGAATTGCTAGCACCATACTAAGGCTTGTTTTGTGATTCAGAAAATAATGAAAGAAAATCTTGAAGAGCATAGCTAGGCTTGTGGGTGATGGATTTCCCAAAGCATTATATTTGTGAGAACCACCTCATTGCCTAGTCATGAAATTCAGTAGAACAATATAGCTGGAAGGTCTAGCATTTTTTTGTTTACTGAGTGCACTCGTATATAATTGCTCTGTCTTAGGTCTTGAGGCACTATTTTTGATGGCAAGGAAAGAGGAACTAAGAATTTTCTGAATTCTGAGGCCTCTGGGACACAATCCTTTTCTTATGGTGATTAGGAAGCCTAAATTCACAAAGGAAAACAACCAGATTAAAACTCAAAGACTATACTTTTGAAGAACTAAGCTGGAGGTTCATGTAGTAAACATGGTGGCATGAAAGGTTCTAGGCAAACCTAGATCCCTTTAAAATCCCATCAATACTAAGATAAATGATATCAAACAAAGAAACTTATCAATAAACAAAATAAAAAATGAATTAAAAACTCAAAAAGATAACACACACACACAAAGACAAAATAATGAAGGTTGATATTATTGGCCAACCTTACTTACCTTGGCCCAGAGCTGGGATGAAAATTATTCCAAGGAGGAATGACAGGATCACATCATCCCCTTCTGGATTTGTGCTGAATAAGAAGTCCCCCAAAGTCACTATAGGTTGTGCTTGCTAGATGACCTACTTGAGGACAAGAACAGAAAGCTTTTTTGTGGCTATCAACATCCCTACACTCTCCCTCCAGGCCCTATATTGAGGGATCAGCATATTGTGATTCCAGCAACTTCACAGCTAAGGCAGGTTCAGAAGAAATAGCAAGAAAAGATGTGAAGCAGAACCTAAACCAGTCATTATTAGTAGAATCAAAGGAGCAATTTATATACTGACCATGATGATTTAATGGAAACAATGTTAAAATACATCAGAATTCTGATCAGAACTTCTGAGTTCTGATAATGAAGCAAAGTTCCCACCTCTCAGCAAAGTAGTCATGGAAAGATGGGGAAAGAGACATGCATCATCAAACATAGCCAATGTATTAGTTAGTTTTTTTTTAACTATACTTTGTTAAAATAGAAGGATTTTGTATATGTGTGTTTTGGGGATGGAGTGATATTGAACACTGTGAAATCATTAATATAGAAAAATCATCCACAAATCATTTTAGACTTAAATAAGAAGCATTGGACATAACATATTTCAAATGCTTCTTGCTTACTCACTACTAGACACTCCTTTTAAGGATTCCTGTTAAAAAGAAGTCCTGAAACACTCTAGGAAGGAAAAGTTAAGCTGTTCATTATCCCTAAACAGGTATAGTAGTGGGAATACCAATCTTTTGGACCTCATTTCTTTTTAATGTAACGGAGCCATAGTTTGCAGCCAAAGAAGTATCTCAGCTTCAGTAGTCATATATCATTGTTCATATAAAAAGGCATACAGGAGGAGAAAGTGAGACTGATGACTTTGCACATCTCCCCTGCTATCAAATCAAATTCAATTGCAAGTCATGTCATCATCTCCCTGATGTCATGGTATATACGTATGTATGTTTGTATGTGTTTATTTCATTTAAAAACTTTATTCTTAGGAGTTCACCAGACTCCCAAAAGGATCCAAATCATAAAAAAGATTAATGACTGCTGATCAGACAATAGTCTCTCATTAGCTAATGTCCCAACCTGCTTGGCTATGACTCTTGCTCCCTCTGCATTGTACTATATCAGTCAAACTGCTGGGTCTAATAAACTAATAAGTAGTTTAATTATATTTTAATAAAAGGCAATAAAATGTAATACACACATACACACACACAGAATACACACACACATAGAATACACATACACAAACACACATAGAATAGCAACCACTTCAGTTGTCCCCAGGGTAATTGGAAAGGCACTTATTTGTCAAGTTCTGTGAGTCAGAAATATAACATGACAGTCAAAAAAGGTAATGGAATCTTGGGCTTCATTGAGCAGCACAATTTTCAGGAATGAAAATGTTATAGATATTCCTACTGTACTCTGAGCTGATCAGATCTTTTCTTGGGCATTATGTTCAGTTCTGGGCATCACATTTTAAGAAGTAACTGATCAGATGGTGAGTGCCTAGAGGAGGGTAGCCAGTATGACAAGGACCCTTGAGTTCATATCATATATGAAGATCATTTGAAGGAACTGGGCACATACATATCTGAGAAGACATGACCCAAAAAGTAGATGTCTTCAAGTATTTGAAGAGCTGTCAGCCAGAGAAGGGATCAGCCTTGCTCTTTTTTGACCCATAGGACAGAACCATGAAGAAACAAATTTTGCCTAGATAGAAACAAATTTAGCCTAGATGGAAATTTTTTTTTAATAATTAGAGATAACCAATAGTGGAGTGAACTACCTTGAGAGGTGATGGGTTCTCTGGAGGTTTTCAGGCACAATACTGACCATTACTTGTTGGATATGTTATAAATATTCCATTTTGGGGGTATAGGTTGGACTGCTAAGGCCCCTTCCAACCCTCTAGTTTTGTGATTTGATTTTGTAGTTCAGTTACCTCTATTGCTTATATTAACTATGTTTTTCTGCTAATGGAATGGGAACCTTCCATTGTTTAGATTCCCTAAACAGTGCGCTGCAGGAGGAATGTCATTGTCAGTTGCTCATGTGCTTCTGGGTCCCTATTTCCCATAACTTTGAAAATCTATGTATTGGGGGCATGTGTTCTCCCTCATATGTGAACATGGAAGTCCTCCAAGCCAAGTCAACTCTACACTGTGCCATGGATGGGTCACCAACTGTTTTTTCCTTCTATATAGAGAACAGAGCCAAAAACATCACTTAGGATAATGACAGAGATAGGATTGTCAATAATAATAAAAATGTCGTTCACTCATTTCAGTTGTGTTCAACTCTTTGTGACCCCAAGTGGGATATTCCTCGTAAAGATACTGGAGTGATTTGCCATTTCCCTCTCCTGATCATTTTACAGATGAGGAAACTGAAGCAAACAGGCGTAAGCGATTTGCACAGGGTTACACAGCTACTAAGTGTCTGAGACTAGATTTGAACTCAAGAAGATGAGTCTTCCTGACTCCAGGACTGCCACTCTGTTCACTGTACCACCTATTTGCCCTATAGTAACAATAACTACCATTTATGTAATATTTTAAGGTTAAAAAGTAGTTTGTATATGCTATCTCATTTGATTCTCACAACAACCCTGGAAAGTAGGTGTTATTATTCCCACTTTATAAATGAGAAAAGTGTAACTATAAGAACTAAAATGATTTGCCTGGGGACACACAGCTTGTAGGTAGCTGAGGCAGGATTTGAAGTCAGATCTTCATAACTCTAATATCAAAACTCTTTTCATCAAGGCCCATAGCTGCTTCACTAGAACCACCCTTAGAAGCATTCTGGACTAGAAAACTCCCTTCATACCATAATTCTCACACATAATTGAAATCAAGTGAAAATGAACAACAAGGACAGGAAAGCCTTAAAGGAAAGAAGTCATGCAGCCTGGAGAGTATGAATTGAATGTGGAAGGGAAGTGTTTTCATTTTTTTGATGAAGGTAAGTTGATTATATGGCACCAGACTTCCTCTCTCTATCTCCATCTATACATACACACACATATATATGTGTATGTATGTATAGGTGTGTGTATATGTATGCATATAGGTGTATGTGCACATATATATGTGTACATATACACATATATGTGCACATACACATTAATTCACAAGCTGGGAGAGCCATTTCTTTGCTCCAACTGGCCTTTCACTTCTCTTGAATGTCTCCCTGATCTTAACATGGTTGCTTCATCTGCTTTCCTTCACATAACCCACCCTCCCCAGATCCCACCATAGAATCATAGGGTCATGGCTGTAAACCTGGAAGGGTCCTGGGAGCCCTTCTAATCCACCTCTCTCATTTTTTTTACATATAAACAAACTGAGGACCAGGAAGGTTGTTACTTACCCAGGGTCATACAGGTAAACATCTGAGATGGGATTTAAATCTGAGTCTAGAGTCAGTTTGCTTTCTATTTTATGCCCGCAAGGACAGGAATCCAATTTCCCATGCCACAGGGACAATTCTACTCACAGGTACACACTGCTTGCCACCACTCATGTGGATTGCCATTGATAAAACATATCATCCTTTTGTGACTTTGATGATTACTGTTGAATTGCTAGAATATCTTTTCTTCTCCTTCCCTTTGTTTCTCCTAAAAATAAAATCATACTTCTTAAATAGAGTATTTCATAAATTTTAAAATACCCACAATCTATATTATTGTACTTCATGAAACTTTGATTTCAATTGATTTAATGTAAGAGTAAATTTTGGAGTTTATACCAAATTACAGTGCCCCATCTTCATTTATTCACCTAAACATGCTCCTGAATGCTGCAAATATTTTGAGTAAGCACTTGCTTATTAAACTTTCTTATCAATATCAGTTTTCTAAAGCAAGGTATAATTTGCCAACAATTTAAATAAAGCTTCTTCATGTTCATCTATTCACTTAACAAATATATATTAAGCACCTGCTAGGTGCTCAGGATAAAAAGATCAAAGAGGGTGAAGTCCCTACCCTGAAGGAATTTTTAATCTATTGGAGGAGATAAAATATGTGTAAATTACTTTAATTTAAATTAGAATCATAGAAGCTCTGAGTTGAAAAGGACTTCTGAAATGATCTACTACAACCAATACCAGACTAGGAGTTCCCTCTACAGTATGCCAAAAAGTTTCTATCTGTCCACTTCTTGGGGACCTCCAATGGTGGAGGTCCTTTGCCAGATCCATTACATTTTTGGAACTGAAATTTTTTCACATATATATTTATGTATGTATATATGTATTATGATCTTAAATATACACATACACACAGATGTATGTATATGTGTGTGTATATGCATATATCACATATACATATATGTATATTGTATGTATGTGCATATATATTATTCATACCTATGTCTCTATGTATGTGTGTGTATATATACATATACATACATATATGTGTATATACATACATATACATATACATACATACATATCTATCTATCTATATCAGATGGTTTTGCTTCTGTGCTTTGGGTCCAAGTAGAAACAGTCTAATAATTTTGGTAAAGCCGAGAAGTGTAGTATATGGGATAAAACACTGCAGGAATTAATCAGGACACTGGGTTTATAATCATGGCTTTGCTATGTTATGGTCTTAAACAAACTACCGAACTGTCCTGGGATTTATTTGTAACATTAAGGAGTCAAACTAAATGATCTCTATAGCCCTTCCACCTTGAAATCTGTGACCCAATTATCTCTTTTCTCATAGAAGCATTATAAATGCTAGAGTATATATATCCTTCCCCGCTTCAGTAATCTCTTCCTCAAGTACAACTTTCCCAATTCTTTTAACTGATTCTTATATGACATTACATATAATCTCTTTCCAATCCTGGTCATCTTCCTTTAGCTTGTAAATTTCCTTTCTAAAATGTGATTTCTAAAACTGATCACAGTAATCTAACTATAATTTGTCTGTCACCTTCATTCATTTTTTTTAATCTTCTGTGATAATGATAAAGCACTTATTTAGAGTTTAATATATTCCAGGAACTATGTTAGGTATTGGAGATACAAAAGCATGCAAATAAGAGAGTACCTGTCCTCAAAAATATTACATTAACAGGGTAAGCTAATCTATAAATGGGAGATAGAAAGAGTTGGGAGTATGCAATTAATGGCATAATTTGGCAATGGTCAGGAGATGATGTGGAGTTCTGGTTCTGGGTAATTTCAGAATCCAGCTTACCAACTGCGGAATTCAAGTTTCCATCAGAGGGGACGATGAGAATAGCCAGAGTGCATGCAGTTGGGACATTTTGGAAATTGCAAGGGGAATGGCTAAATCTCATCCTGTCCCCTCTTCCCTCCCCTCCCCTGTCCTCAGTTTACTGGCTAGGTTTCTGTTTCAAATACCAAGTCTTAAACCCAATTCACTCTGGAACCTCATAGACTGGACAACAAAAGGTCCCTGCCCAAGTCCCACTTACTGGCTATTTTTGGACCCTTCTATCAGGGGGAGATGAATATCTGTTCACTTAACTATGATCAGACTCCCAATCTAATTTCTGACAGTTGAACTTTCAGAGTAAGCAGTATGATCTCTAAGAAGATAGAACTGAGAGTTTGCATGTGGTTGAACATGTGACCTAGTTTGATCAAAAGTAATAGGTAGAGCCTCTGGAGCCTGGCTTTCATCCCTGGCTTTCTTTCCTGGTAGCTATGAAAGGAGCAAAAACCTGGAATCTCTGACTGTCTCTTTACTTGTCTTCATTCACATTTTATTCCAGGTAAATTTACCTACTTGTGGCTGCCTGAACAAAATTTTCCATTTTCCACCTCTTTTCCTTTGCAGAGGTGATTCAATCAATGTTCTTCCTCCTTAGTCCTACTTCAGCTACCTTCAGAGCTCAGCTAAAGTACCATCTCATTCAGAAAGTTTCTTCTTAGTTCCTTTAGTTGCTCATGCTCTCCTCCCCATACTGAAATTAACTTGAGTCTAAGTTGTGTACATCTTTGTATTATGTGATGAAGGTTTCATTTTCTCCCAATAGAATGGAAGTTCCTTGAGGGCAAGGAATGTTTCATTTTTATACTCAGTAGCAAGCACAATGCTTGGTACATAGTAGGTGCTCAATAAATTCTTGCTGGATTGAATTGAAATACTTCTATGAAAGGCACAGAAAGGTGAATGCTCTGTTTCTATTTATCTGCCATGCTTCTGGGCTCCTAAGGGCACAGGTACCTAGAAGTTCTCCTGATTTCATCCTCTGGCCTTTGGCCTGTAGGCTGAAAAAGAAGCAAGAGTTTAGGGGCTCTTTGCCTACTTTTGAACTCTGGTCACTGGGCCACCAAGGGAATAGAAGCCTGGTGCCTTAGAAGAGCCCTGCCCCTCCCTTCTGGATTTGCTTGCCAATCTGAGTCTATTTAATCAACCAATCAGTCAACAAACACTTATTAAATACCTGCTATATACCAGGCACTGTGCTAGGTGTTAGAAATATAAATACAGTGAATGAAATAATTCTTACTCATAAGTTTTCATTCTAATAGTGGAGATAAGGGCATACATAAGTATATATGAAAGAAATATAAGCAGAATAAATACAAATAAATACTAAGCAGTTAAAATACAAAATAGTTTGCAAAGAAGAACACTAATGGTTGGAATAACAGGATAAGTTTCTTGTACAAGGTGGTTTTCAAGATCTATTTTGAAAAAAGGGATTCTATGAGGCACAAGGGCTGAGGGTATGCATTCCTTGTATGGGGGCCGATCAGTGTAAAGTCCTGGAGATGAGAGATGTGGTATCATGTGGAAGAAGAGAGAAAGGTTGTTCAACTTGATTGCAGCATGTAAGCGGAGGAGTGATGGACAATAAAGCTGGAAATATAGATTGGGCCCAGGTTATAAAGGGCTTTAAAAGCTTAACAAAGAATTCACCATCTTATCCTAAAAGTGATATACAGCCACTGGCATTTATTGAGTAAGAGAGTGATATGGTCAGATCTGTGCTTAAGAAAAAATCACTTTGACCAGAATTATGTGGTATAAAATAGACTGGAGAGATTTGAGATGGGGGGACAATTAAGTGATAGCTTCAATAATCTGGTTGAGAGGTGATGGAGGACTGAATTAAAGCAGTAGCTGTGTGAGTAGAAGAATGGGGCCATATGCAAGATATGTTGTGAAGATTTGTCTACTGATTAGCTATGTGGGGTGAAGCAAAGGGGAATGCTGGAATAATGGTGCCTTTAATAGAAATAGGAAAGTTTGAAAGGGGATAAGGTTTTGAGGAAAGGATAATGAGTTCTATTTTGAACATGTTGGGTTTGAGATATTTCACGACAACTTATTTAAACTGTTCATTAAACCACTGGGTATGGCACTGAAGCTCAGTGGAGAGATAGGCTGGATAAATAGATCTCTGAGTTATTGGCATAGAGATGATAATTAAATCCATAGGGGCAGAAGAGGTCATCAAGAGTGTATTGAGAGAGACAATAAGAAAGCCTAGGAGAAAGACATGGGGAACACTAGAGTGTGTGATATAGATGATCAAACAGCAAAGGATATTTCAGAAGGCACAGTCAACAGGTAGGAGGAGAACTAAGAGAGTATATAGAAGATGGTCAGCAGTGTCAAATGCAGTAGATAGGTCAAGAAAGATAAGACAGAGGAAAGACCATCAAATTTGAGAATTAAGAAATCTGTGGCAACTTTAGAGAGAACAATTTCATTTGAATGATATAATTGCAAGCCAGATTGCAAAAGGTTAAGGAGTATGTGATGCAAAGAGTGTACGCTTTTTTATGAATTTTGCTGAGCTGAAAAAGGTAAGATATAGCATGATAGCTTGAGGGGTTGGGAGGATCCAGTAAAGTGTTTTATTTTTATTTTTATTTTTGTCTCAGAGCTCAACCTAGTGGAAGAAGTCCAGCCTTGTATTTATAATGTTTCTTTGTGATATCTGTACTGTTTCTTTCACTATCTCTCTCTCAGTTTCTCCTTCCCTTCTTTTTTCTTTTTTTCCTTCCCTTTTATCTCCCTTTTTTCCTTCTCCTAGGTCCACATAATTACATCCAAAAATGCATAATTGTGCCTAGGAGAGACAATTCAGTGCCTTTCTTTCTATAGAAAACATTGTTTGCCTTATACAGGGTGTCTCAAAAGACTTTTGGGGCACCCTCTATCTATATTATTATTGTGTTATATTATACAAATTTAATTATTCATAGGTGTGTATGTTATTGAGCTAAGGATTCCCTTGATGGCACATGGGCCATGTGCTTCATAATTTCAATTATGCTAGACAGGTGTTCTCATTATGAAGCTAAGAGTTACTTTATATTCTGTGTTCTGATGATTACCCATTAAACATTTCTTTTACAAGTTGACCTATGTAGTTGTGTTGTGACTTCATTTTTGTGGGCATGCTAAGACCAAGACCAGAAGATTCCAGGCATACCAGAACCCATCATACATTTCCACTAATTGCCCTTTGAGGCACTTAAATTTTTAATTTTCTGATATTGGTTCCTATGGAATGTATTAAGACCTAGAAGAAAGCCTCTGGTACATTATATGATCCTCTGTGGATTATTTAGAGAGAACATGGGCAAGAATTACATAGGATGAGATAACATAGATGAGTTGTGAGCTGCACCAAGAGAGGGAGGATCTGCTTTGATGAGATGATGGATCTGTTGAAATAATCAAGTTATTCATTTGAATATTATTGAACAAGATTATTTCTTTGATTATAACTGCTGAGGAATCTTGTGTGATCCCAATATTTGCATGAGACACAACTTTGCTCTAACTAGTCAAATATTATATTTTAGAAAAGATATGCCAATGGGATCTTGTGTTTTCTGTATTTTGAGTCATTGCTATGACAATAAAGATGTCTTCTGTCAAAAGATATTCTTGAATTTCTACATTTCCCCTCCTCATAGTGTCATTGATAATATCTTCAATATATGTGTAGATAATCACAATACAGATCTCATAGAATTAACAAAATAAGCATTTCAATTCATAGATTTTGATGGCCTCTTCATTGCCTATTTTATGCTAGCAATTTCTTCTTTTTCTTTTTTTTTTAAATTTTTTTTGGACCTGTGATTTTCCATTGTAAGATTTCCATCCACGTAAGGAGTTCCTTTTTATTTTTTTGAATTTATTGATTTATTTTGATTTATCAACAGTCACTCCCATAAGCTTTTGAGTTTTAAATTTTTCTCCCCCTCCCTCTCCAAGATGGTGCGCAATCTGATATAGGCTATATGTACACATTCCTATTAAACATTTTCACATTAGTGATGTTGTAAGTAAGAACTAGAACCAATAGGAGGAACCACCAGAAAGAGAAAACAAAACACAACAGAAGAAAAAAATAGCAAATAGTATGCTTTGATCTGCATTCAAACTCTATAGTTCTTTCTTTGGATGTGGATAGCATTTTCCATGTCTTAGATCCTTGCATTGCTGACAAGGGTTAAGTCTATCAATATTAGTCATCATACAACATGGCTGTCACTGTGTACAATGTTCTCCTGACTCTGCTCATTTCACTCTGCCTCAGATCATACAAGTCTTTTCAGGTTTTTCTGAAGTCTGCCTGCTCATTATTTCTTATAGCATAATAGTATTCCATTACATTCATATACCACAACTTGTTCAGACATTCCCCAATTGATGGGCATCCTCTCAATTTCCTGCCACCACAAAAAGAGCTGCTATAAATAATTTTTGTATATGTGAATCCTTTTCCCATTTTATGATCTCTTTGGGATACAGGCCTAGAAGTGCTATTGCTGGGTCAAAGGGTTTGCACATTTTGATAGTCCTTTGGGCATAGTTCCAAATTGCTCTCCAAAACTCTTTCACAACTCCACCAGCAATGCATTAGTGTTCCAATTTTCCCACATCTTCTCCAACATTTATCATTTTCCTATTTTGTCATGTTGGCCAATCTGATAGGCATGATGTGTTGCCTCAGAGATGTTTTGATTTGCATTTCTCTAATCAATAGTGATTTAGAGAATTTTTTTTTCATATGACTATAGATGGCTTTAATTTTTTCATCTGAGAACTGCCTGTTCATATCTTTTGACCATTTATCAATTGGGGAATAACTTGTATTCTTACAAATTTGACTTAATTATATATTTTAGAAATGAGGCCCTTATCAGAGACATTGGTTTGTAAAAATTCTTTCCCAGTTTTCTACTTTCCTTTTAATCTTGGTTGCATTGGCTTTGTTTGTGCAAAAACTTTTCAATTTAATGTAATCAAAGTTATCCATTTTGCATTTCATAATGTTCTCTGTCTCCTGTTTGGTCATGAATTATTCTGCTCTCTACAAATCTGATTAGGTAAACTATTCCTTGCTCTCCCAGTTTGCTTACAGCATCAGCATTCATATCTAAATCGTGAACTTATTTTGACTTTATTTTGGTATATGGTGTGAGATTTTGGTCTATGCCTAGTTTCTGTCATACTCTTTTCCAGTTTTCCCAGCAGTTTTTTGTCAAATAGTGAGTTCTTATCCCAGAAGCAGGGGTCTTTTGGTTTATTAAAGAATAGATTACTGTAGTCATTGACTACTTTGTCTTGCATACTTAACCTATTCCATTGATCCACCACTCTATTTCTTAGCCAGTACCAAGTAGTTTTGATGATTGCTGCTTTATAATACAATTTAAGATCTGGAAAGGCTGCATTTCCCTGCATTTCTTTTCATTAGTTCCCTTGATATTCTGGACCTTTTGTTATTCCAAATTAATCTTGTTATTTTTTCTAACTCCATAAAATATTTTTTGGTAGTTTGATTGGTATGGCACTGAATAAGTAAATTAGCTTAGGTAGAATTGTCATTTTTGTTATATTAGCTCAGCCCATCCATGAGCAACTGATGTTTTTCCAATTATTTAGATCTGACTTTATTTGTGTGAAAAGTGTTTTGTAATTGTGTTCATACAGTTCCTGGGTTTGTTTCAGCAGGTAGACTCCTCAATATTTTATAATGTCTACAGTAAGTTTAAATGGAATTTCTCTTTCTATCTCTTGCTGTTGGGCTTTGTTGGTAATATATAGAAATGTCAATGATTTATGTGGGTTTATCTTATAGCCTGCAACTTTGCTAAAGTTGTTTATCATTTCAAGTAGTTTTTTACTTGATTCTCTAGGATTCTTCAAGTATATATATCATCATATCATTTTCAAAGAGTGATAGCTTTGTTTCTTCTTTGCCTTTCTAATGCCTTCAATTTCTTTTTTTTCCTCTTATTGCTAAAGGTAACATTTCCAGTATGATATTGAACAACATTGGGGATAATGGACATTCTTGTTTCACCCCTGATCTTATTAGAAATGCTTGTAGGTTGTCCCCGTTACATATGATGTTTTCTGAAGGTTTTAGGCAGATGCTATTTATTATTTTAAGGAAGACTCCATTTATTCCTATGCTCTCTAGTGTTTTTAATAGGAATGGGTGTTATATTTTGTCAAAAGCTTTTTCTGCATCTATTGAGATGGTCAGTGGTTCCTATTAGTTTTGTTGTTGATATGATCAATTATGCTGATAGTTTTCCTAATATTGAGCCAGCCCTGCATTCCTAGTATAAATCCTACTTGGTCATAGTGTATTATTCTTGTGATAAGCTGCTGTAATCTATTTGCTAATATTTTATTTAAAATTTTTGCATCTATATTCATTAGGGAAATTGGTCTATAATTTTCTTTCTCTGTTTTGACTCTTCATGGTTTAGGTATCAGCACCATATTTGTATCATAAAAAGAATTTGGTAAGACTCTTTCATCACCTATTTTCCCAAATAGTCTATATAGTATTGGAATGAATTGTTCTTTAAATATTTGATAGAATTTGCTTGTAAATCCATTTGGCCCTTGAGATTTTTTCCTAGGGAGTTTATCAATGACCTGTTTAATTTCTTTTTCTGAGATGGGGTGATTTAAGTATTTTACTTCCTTTTCTATTAATCTGGGCAATTTATATTTTTGTAAATATGTGTCTATTTCACTAAGATTGTCAATTTATTGGCACACAGTTGGGCAAAATAGTTCCTAATTGTTGTTTTAATTTCCTCTTCCTTGGTGGTAGATTTACCTTTTTCATTTTTAATACTGCTAATTTGGTTTTCTTCTTTCTTTTTATTTTTAATCAAATTAACCAAAGGTTTATCTATTTTATTGTTTTTTTCTTCATAAAACCAGCTCTTAGTTTTATTTATTAGTTCAATGGTTTTCTTAATTTCAATTTTCTTAATTTCTCCTTTGGTTTTCAGTATTTCTAATTTGGTGTTTACTTGAGGATTTTAAATTTGTTTCTTTTTTCCAGTTTTTTTAGTTGTATGCCCAATTCATTGATCTCTTTTTCTATTTTATTTATGTAAGCATTTAGAGATATAAAACTTCCCCTAAGAACTGCTTTTGCGGCATCCCATAAGTTTTGGTATGTTGTCTTGTTATTGTCATTCTCTTGAATGAAATTATTGATTGTTTCTATGATTTGTTGTTTGACCCAATCATTTTTTAGAATTAGATTATTTAGTTTTCAATTATTTTTAGTCTATTTTTCCATGACCCTTCATTACATATAATTTTATTGTATCATGATCTGAAAAGAATGCATTTAATATTTCTGCCTTTCTGCATTAGATTGTGAGGTTTTTATGCCCCAGTACATGGTCAATTTTTGTGAATGTGTCATGTACCACTGAGAAAAAAAGTATATTCCTTTCTGTCCCCATTCACTTGTCTCCAGAGGTCTATCATATCTAACTTTTCTAATATTCTATTCCCCTCCTTAACTTCTTTCTTGTTTATTTTGTGGTTAGATTTATCTAGTTCAGAGAGAGAAGGTTGAGGTCCCCTATTAGTATAGTTTTGCTGTCTATTTCTTCCTGTAACTCCCTGAACTTCTTCTCTAAGAATTTGGACACTCTACCATTTGGTGCATATATGTTTAGTAATGATATTACTTCATTGTCTATGGTGCCTTTTAGCAAGTTGTAGTTTCCTTCCTTATCTCTTTTGATAAGATCTATTTTTGCTTTTGCTTTGTTTGAGATCAGAATTGCTACTTCTGCTTTTTTTTTTTTACTTCAGCTGAAGCATAATATATTCTGCTCCAGCCTTTTGCCTTTACCCTGTGTGTGTCCCTCTGCTTCAAATGTGTTACCTGTAAACAACATATTATAGGATTATGGCTTTTAATCCATTCTACTATCTGCTTCCATTTTATGGGAGAGTTCATCCCATTCACATTCACAGTTATGATTACTATCTTTGTTTTTCTCTCCATCCTTTTTCCACCCTGTTTGTGTTTTTCTTTCTCCTTTCTTCCTTTCCCTCCTCACTTGTGTTTTACTTTTGACCACTGCCTCCCTCAATCCCACCTCCTTTCTATTAGCCCCCTCCCTTTTCTTCCCCTTTGCCCTTACTACTTCTTCCCTCTCTTGTATCCCCCTCCCTTTTCTTTCCCATTTCCCTCCTACTGCCTCTAGGGCAAGTTAGATATACTGAACTGATTATGTTATTCCCTTCTTGTGCCAAATCTGATGAGAGTAAGATTCAAACAGTGCTCATTTCGCACCCTTCTTTCCCTCTACTGTAATAGACTTTTGTGCCTTTTCCTGTAATGTAATTTACCCTTGTCTGCCTCCTCCTTTCCTTTTCTCTCAGTACTTTTTCTTAGTTAGATCAGATTAATTTGCTTACTTGGATCCATTAGACCACTTAATTAGTTTTTTTATCATTACATCAAAGTCCACATATACTCACCCCCTCTATGTATACCCGTTTAACATGGTGTAATACCAACACAGTTCTCAAGAGTTACAAAGTATCATCTTCCCTTGTAGGGATGTAAACACTTTGCCCTTAGTAGTAACATGTTGTTTCTTTCTGTCCTGTTTACCTTTTTATGTCTCTCTTGAGTCTTGTATTTGAAGATCAAATTTTCTGTTGAGCTCTGGTCTTTTTATCAGGAAGGTTTGGAAGTCCCCTATTTCATTGAATATCTATCTCCTCCCCTGAAAGATCATGCTCATTTTTGCGGGGTAGTTCATCCTTGTTGTAATCTAAGATTCTTTGCCTTCTGGAATATCGTATTCCATGCCCTTTGGTCTTTCAATGTAGAAGCTGCAAGGTCTTGTGTAATCCTGACTGTGGTTCCTTGATACTTGAATTGTTTCTTTCTGGCTGCTTGCAGTATTTTCTCTTTGACCTGGTAATTTTGGAATTTGGCTACTATCTTCCTTGGAGTTTTCAATTTCAGAACTCTTTCAGGAGGTGATCAGTGGATTCTTTCTATGGCTATTTTACCCCCTAGTTCTAGGACCTCAGGGCAGTTTTCCTTGATGATTTCCTGAAAGATACTGTCCAGGCTCTTTTTTTCATTGTGCTTTTCAGGTAGACCAATAATTTTAAATTTTCTCTCCTGGATCAATTTTCCAGGTCAGTTGTTTTACCAATGAGGTATTTTACATTTTCATCTATTTTTTCATTCTTTTTTTTTTTTCCTGTTTGACTGATTCTTGCTGTCTCATAGAGTCATTAGCTTCCATTTGCCCAATTATAATTTTTAACAAATTGTTTTCTTCTATTAGATTTTGTACCTTCTTCCCCCATTTGGCCAATTGTTTTCTTCAGTTAATTTTTGTCCTTCCTTTTCCAAGCTATTGACTCTCTCTTGCATATCTCTCATTTCTTTTCCCAATTTTTCTTCTACCTCTCTCATTTGACTTTTAAAATGCCTCTTGAGCTCTTTCAAGAAGGCTTTTTGGGCTTCAGACCAGTTCATATTCCCTTTTGAGGTTCCAGATATGGGTTTGTTGACAATGTTATCCTCTTCATAATTTCTGCCTTGATCTCCACTGTTCCCATAATAAGAATTTATTGTATGTTTCTTTTTGCTCATGGTGTTTGCTTATTTCCTGGCCTTTAAAGATATTGAACTCTCCAGCTGTGAAGCAGGGGGCACTGACCCAAGCTTCTTGTGTTGGGAGCCCAGGGCCTAGTCACTGGCTTTGTGTGCTGTGGCCTCTGATGCTGGCAGCTGGAGGCTATAGGATTCTGGCAGCTTACCTGGTGTTGGGCTGGAATCAGCAACACTGGATCTCTAGGGGTAGAATTGTGTAGTCTGGCCCCTGGAGGTTGCCTGCCCATCCAGGCCTTTCCTTCCTTTCACTTTCTTCAGCTCCTTCAGATGGATGCTACAGGATGTTTATCTGTCTGGGGCCCCTAGGAACACTTCCCAGAGTTTTGCTGAGGCACTGGGAGATCTGGTAGCTATAGAATGCTGAGGCACTTGGTGGTTTTCTGAGCTGGTTTCCACTGGTTACCCCACCCTCACTGAGGTACTCAGGGGTCCTGGTGTTAGTGTTAAGTGGTCCACCACCTGGGTTTCAGGATCTCTTCCTGGTATGCTTAGGTGGGGCTTTCTGCTAGTTTTCCAGGATGCCTCCTGTTCTGTACTGCTCCTTTTCCCCCAGGGCAAGATGGGCCTTTCCCATTAATCCCTCAGGCTACCTGGGCTACTGGACTACTGCACCCCATATTTCTTTTGGTTCAGCTGTTCCAGGGTTTTTTCCTGGGGCAATATTTTCTGGGCTTTCAGAGATTAAGAAGGGAGGGTAAGAGACACTTACTTCTTAGTCTGCCATCTTGACTCCCAGAAGCATAAGTCAGGAGTACCTTTTGAAGATATTTCCTGGGAAGATTAGACACTATTCTGTACCTTATAGAGTTAAAGAGTTGCCTGACACATTGAGAGGAGACTTGACTATGGTTATATATCCACTTTGTGTCAGAGGCAGGTATTGAAACCAGATTGTCCTAATTCCAAGACTATCATCATTTCCCCTATAATACGCTATTCCCACCTCACCTCCAGACATTCAATTTCTTCTCCTCTTTCAGATATTTGGAAAATAATCTCTAAGAGCTCAAAATTATATTCTTCTAGGATGGATTTCTCTTAATTTTTTTAATTAATCATTTAAAATGTATCTGTCCCCCTCACTACCTTCTCCCTTATACTGAATGAATTTTTAAAAACTGAAAAGTAAAGTCCTCAACATATATACATACACACAAATATATATGAAATATACAAATATAAGAGATATACATTTTCAGACATGGCTCATGTAAGAATTTGTTTTGCTAGACTACATAGTTATGTGATATATATAGCTACATGATATACATCATATGATATATAGCTATATGTATTATCATATGGTATGACATATAGCTATACCACATATGAGCTATAACTATATATTATCATGTGATATGATACACAGCCCTATGATAAATCATATATATCTTATATAGCTATGTAGTCTAGCAAAACAAATTCCCACATTAACCACGTTTGAAAATGTATATCTCAGCATTTTAAGTTCACCTCTTTAACATGAAGAGAATGACATATTTCATCTTAATTTTTTTTTAACTCATGGCTTATCATTGAGTTGATCAATGATCTAAAGTTTGTTAAAGCTGTTTTTGTCTATAATTTTTTGTTGTTGTTCAGTTGTGTCTAACTCTTTGTGACCATATTTGGGGTTTTCTGGACAAATATACTAAAGTGCTATGCCATTTCTTCTCTAGCTCATTTTATAGATGAGGAAACTGAGGCAAACAGGGTTAAGTGATTTGCCCAGGATCCCACAGATAGCAAATGTCTGAGGCCAGGTTTGAATTCAGAAAGATCAGTCTTTCTGACTCCAGGCCCAAGCATTCTATCCACTGTGCCACCGAGCTGTCCAGTATATAATGTCATTATCATTGCATAAATTATTTTCCTAGTTCTGCTCACTTCTCTCTGAAATAGTTCATAGAAGTATTCCCAGTTTCCTCTGAAACTATCATTTTATCACTTCTTATGGAATGATAATATCCCATCACATTTATATGCCACAATTTGCCATTCTCCAACAGAAGGACACTTCATTAGTTTCCAATTTTTGACTGCCATGAGAAGAGCTACTATAAGTATCTTTGTACATATAAATACTTCTTTCTCTGATTTCTTTGGGATATAAGCCTACTAGTGCTACAGATGAGTCCAAGGGTAGGTTCAGTTTGGTAGCTTTCTGGACACAGTTCCAAACTGATTCTCAGAGTGGCTTGAACATTTCACAGATCTATCAATATGGCACTGATGTAACTTTACCCCAACCCTTCCAACATTTGTCATTTTCTTCTTTTGTCATCTTTGTCAGCCACCGTGACTTTCTTCTGTATACTTGATCTTATATGAGTACGCATCCTGTCTTCATCTTCTGTAATGTCTTTTTCCCATCCTCAAATGATGCATTGGGGACTGAATGGTTAGAGTTCAAATGTGGTGGTCCACTGTCTTAGAAAATTAAAATAGTTTGTTATAGAATGCTGACAGATCTGTTGTAGGTGTTTTCTTTTCTTTTCTTTCTTTCTTTCTTTTTTTTTGCATGTTTGTTATTCGCCTTCCAGTTTTATCTATATGTGTACTTGGTATGATCTTGCTTGACCTGACTCATGCCAAGTTTTCTTCAGATTTGTTTTCCAATCTACTTATTTTTTTTGGTTATATCAAGTAATTATTATATAATTTTCCATACCATCACTCTCCACACAAAGGACTTTATTTTCTAAAGCAATTTTCTCCTATTCCTTTCTACTTGGAAAGGTGACCAAGTATTTATGAACTAATAAATTTTTTGAGTTCTTTTTGTATTCTCATTACAGCATTGATTTAAATCAATTATAATTCCATAGGAGGTGGTGATAGGTTGTATTCTTTCTTTTTTTTGTCAGTCTCATTTTACCTATTAGTATCTTTTTTTGAATTGTGCGGAACTGAAGTGATTGTACCCATTTTCTATTTCTCATTCTTGTCCTTTCTTCTAATTTGATGATTTTTTTAAAAAAAATCTTTCTTCAAACTGGTTGTTGGTCCAACTGCACACAAACACTCAATTCAGAAAGGACTATCATGTTGGCAGCCTATCATTTTCTGTCTGCCAATTTCACGCTTAGAGATGGTATCACATGTAATTATTCCAATTCTCTTCAAGGTACCCATGATATTGAATTACAATGCTTCTGATTGGTTTACTAGCCTTAAAATTCTCTTATTTCTTAAACTTGAACTATATTTTCTGACTTTTTTTTGCCATTTAACTTATTTTTGCTTTTGCCTTGGAGTTATAGTAAATGCTTCCATTAAGTAGTACTAGGCTTCCATATATTGATTTATTGGGGTCATGGTGGGGGATAGTTCTTATCAAGTTCTGTTTAATTTTTCCTGAATTTATTATTCTCTGCAAAAGATATTGGCACATAAGCTATGATTATCTTTATTGTTGTCTCTTTGCTCATGTTTATCATGAAAATTGCAAAATTGGATGGCCAAAGTAATGAACTTTGGGTCACCTATCAAAGTACTCACTGTGAGTTGGTCATAACTGCCCAGACCCTCTCTATTGGGATCCTTCCTAGTACTCCTTAGGGTTGTCTAATTAGTTAGCATATCAGAACTCAAATACACTACTCCCTTATGATCCACCATTTTAACCTCTTTGTCTAGGAACTACCTTGCCTCAGTACTATCGATAACCATTTGATGACAACCCACTCAGTCATCTATCATTCTTTCCTCTGCCTGAACTCTCCCTAGTCATGAGTATGTGAGGAATTAACCTGCTTGTTTTACTCAAATCCCACCTCTGAAAGTCTTCCTAATCAGCTTCAAACCTGCTTCCTAAGCATCCTGGGAATTGCCCTTAACATGTTTGATCTCTGGCACTCATTAGGATGTCCTAAGATTATCTTACAAATCTTTGACTTGAACATGACTCTAACCTCCCAGCAACCTCACCTATATCTTAATATTCTTCATAGGGAAGATAGAGTGCAAGGCCTAGGAGTGTGAAACCTGAGTCCCAAGGTCAGGGACTTCCTATTTCTCTGATACTTGAATATGAACTAGAGGCTTGCCCTGAAATTTGTGTATTTGGATTTCTCCCCATATCCACACCCAATAAGTATTCCTAGTAAGAGTAAGACAACCAGGAATCCTATTCATTCATTCATCTTTTTAACAACCTATTATGTGTCAGGAACTATGCTGGAGGTGGGGATGCAAAACAAAGCCAAAATTTTCCCCGAATTCAAAGAGTTTACATTCAATAGAAAGAAGAGGAAAACTAATTCTCTCATTCCTTTATTTGCCTCCCCAAGGAATACCTGTGACTCACCCCTCCATTTATTAGCAACTTTTGACATATTTCCATTTAAGGTGAGAATTTCAATATTAATATTGATGATTTCCCCCAATTTTATGTCACCTCAATCTTTGGATAAGGAATATTTAGGAGAAAACATTTGTAGTTATTCCTTCTGCATTACAGGAGTTAGGGGCATGATGCCCCCCCCCCTTTACCCCACTTCTACAATCTGGAAAATCTCCATAAAACTTTTTGGCTCTCAGAGAAGATGTCTGAATTTTTTTCTTTCTTTTTTTTATAGGGTGTTTACAGTACCTATTGTAAATTGGTTATAGTCTCTGTGTCATCTGCTGGTCTTCTTCTGTCATCTGTGGCTTCCACAAAACTTATAAACAATTCCCATTTAGTTCCTTATGGTGACCCACAATATACCAAAACCCGATGGGAAAAGTTGCGATGTGGAAGGGACAACTGTATAACCAATCCATTGAACAGGAGTAAATGTCAATCTCTGATTTATATGTCTTCTTTGTTATTGCTAAGAGTCATATTGGATAGTCTTCAGCTCTGGTCCAAAAATATATTGATGGCATCAGCTATCATTTCAGTAAATAATGTTTTAATTTTTTCTATAAAGACTGGTATACTCTATTCCCTTTTTTTGCTGATATTTTTTCTCTTCAGCATTTGCAGTGTTGTTCCCATTATATAATTAATGGCAAAGGTGTTTATTTAGAAGTGTTTTCTGTTTCAGGATACTCTAAAAAAATCCCACTATTACTGCAGAAAAGCCCACTTCCACAATTAACTGTAAGAGGGGGGTGTAAATTAAGCTGCTGTTCAGGTAGATAAATGAAACTGTCACATGTATAATTGCCAGGCAAAGTGGCTGCACTTTTAGCTGTTTCCATGGGTTTGCTATTGCAGTTTTCTGGCACTGAAATAATAAATCATCATCTGCTAAGGAATAGGCTTCCACTCTGTATGCTTTGCTTTCTGAGATTTCCGCAAAGGAAAAAAAAAACTTTTTGTGGCTTGCTTTCTTTCAAAAAAAAAATAAAATAGTAACTTGGGGAATGATTTGCAATTATTTATGTACTAAAATAGTTTTCAAGAAAAGAGATTTGTGTGTTCCAGGAACATATTAACAACAGAATAATAGAAGGCCATGGAAAGTAGCCTGTGGGGGACAGAAGCTGTAGCCTATATGAAAAGAGCTTAGGGAAAATATGAGCAGCTCCCCTTTAAATGACTCTCTACTGTTCTTTGTTAGCACATAGGAGCTGTTAATTTAAATATTTGGGTCAAAGCTTTTTGTTTTTCTTGTTTGTTTCCCACCTGCCCACTTGTAAATAGAACCAGGGTGGCAATATGGATAAAATATTTGCTTTGAAGACTGGAGGATTTGGATCTCAGTCTTTCCTCTGATACATACACCAGCTTTGTGGGTAAATTATTTCACCTCTCAGTGTCCCATGTGCATCAGACTAAAACTGTAAATCATACAGGAGTTAAGGGATTAGCCTCGGTGGTGGGAACTTCCACAAAATTCTCTGCCTTGGTGAAATCACAAGTTCAGAGCATGAAAAAGAAAACCTGTATGTCAGTGACAATTCAGCCAGCAACTGTGAAGTACATGCTATTTGCCTAGGACTCTGTGCTAGGCAGTGAGGTCACAGAAACAAAAATGAAACTCCCCTGACCACAAGGATCTTACATTCTTTTGGTTGGAAATAACATGTATACAGTTAAGTAAATAACTGAACATTTTGTATGGGGCAGGCCTGCACAACACATGGCACATGGGCTGTTTGCAGCCCACCAAAGGATTTTGAGCAGCTTCACATGACCCGCGGCAAACAGATATTGGCAGTTTGTCTTTAGTCTAACCTAGCTGAGGCCTAAAGAAGTTTAACCTATTTTAATCTTGTCCCCAACTTACTGCCAGATTATGCAGGTCTGGATGGGGCATTGAATAAACCCTTATTGATTGTGATCCAATAGTTCCTTTCCTCTTTTAATTCAGTAAATTGAGAAGCCTGGCGCTATTTAAGCTTAATTATTAAAGTTTCAACTCCTATAATCAGTTAGCGGAAGGACTGGATTGCAACTTATCAATTCTGTTTATACTTTTTAACCTAGTTGGGACTTCACCAAGGCATGTATTTATAGCTTTCAGTCATTTTCCAGTCTCCAAGTAGGTGGTACAGTGGATAGAGTACTGGACACGAAGTCATAGAACAGCTAGAAAAAGAGGAGATAGTCCTCAACAGGTTAGGTGGCTCCCCTGTGATACATTTATAGGAAAAAAAAATGGACAAGATATGCCACAGTTGTGAACTGAAATGTTGGAGAAAACATCCATAGTAATGAGACAATGAATCTACTGGAGTATTGGCATATGAGTTACCCTTCAGTGCCCCTCTCTTCAGATGACTCTTTCCTCACTTCCCCTAGCTCAGTTACAGACTGGCTCAGATCATCAACAACAAAACAATATTTTTATTTAGCCCTTCTTTGTGTCTCACTTATTCTAAACATAGTCATTCTAATAGTAAGTGGCCTCCCATCCTTTCTGTACCCTATAAGTCATTTTTGACACTTTCCTATCCTTTTGGTTGCCAAGTCTTATTCATTCAACATCCATAATATATCTTGCTTCTCTTCCCTTATCTCCACTAACCCAACCATTGCTATAGTTTAGGCCCTCATCACCATTCGCCTGAACTCTTGTAATAGCCTCCTAATTGGACTCCCTGTCTTCAGTCTTTCCCTTCTCTAATCCAACCTCCTCACTGCTACCAAAATCACCTTCCTCAGTCATAGGTCTGACCATGTCACTTTGCTTCTTGTAAGGGTTCAGTGGTCCCACATTTTGTCACTGAAGTTTTGCTACACTTTGTCTCTAATAATGCTCTGTGTTATTCATCAGAATGTAAATACCTCAAGGGTAGGGGAGGTTTTTCATCTTGTCTTTATATCCCCACATACTTGAACAGATTCAACATGTCACAAATGCTTGCTAAATTGAATTGAATTCCTCAGACCAGCTGTAAGATTATTAGTGAGTTTGAATTTTCTCTGGAATGAAAACACACACAAACCAGTTATATTTATCAGCAATATGGAGTTATTGTAAAGATATGCAGTGAAGTTCAGAAGGAAATCAAGAGAACTGTGACTTGCCTCTACTAACCATGAATTCTTATTCAAATAGTATAAATTAGTCAACAGGCATTTATTAAATACTACATGCAAAGCACAGTGCTAAACTCTGGGGACATTAGTAAAAATGAAATATTTGAACTTAAAGAGTTTGTGTTCTAACACAGGATAAAACATGTACATATATGAAAATATGCAGAATATGCCAACTATTCATTCCTCTTCTCTCTGGCCTTTACTCTTTCTGGGGACTTGTTTTACCTCAATTTGCATCTATTCTGGGAGGTCTTTTTTTTTTTTTTTTTTCCAAACAGGGTGGCTGCCACAACTATTAATCTCAGGATTCTAGAGATAACCAATGTGAGTGCCTATTCCTACTAACATAAGAGCTCTTGAGTCCCCACCAGTGTATTTACCATTAATAATTCATCCAGCAACCTCAGTTACCCTTTTACCAAATACATTTGCTAAAAAAGGCAAAGCAAGAATTGTATAACATTCCAACAATAAATATGAGGTACATTTTCCCACAAATAGACACACTGTCTATGGGAGACAGTGGCCACAAACTTAGAGTATTATGGTAATAAGGTACATGTGGCCAAGGCAACTCACATCTCTGGAATTATGAGCCTTGATGCCTTTTTCTTGAAGACTATCCTTGCAAAGTTTACTGATGGCCATGGCATTTGTGTTATCTATATGGCACCACAACTAAGTTGGGCTTCTGTATAACTCTGTTGGACTAGTTCTTTACAGAGCACACTCTCTGAGAAGGATATCCATCTGATAGATTGTTCCACTGCTTTTCTGCTACTAGGTTAAGCTGTTCCTTTGCTCAACTGGCCTTGCTCCTCAGTGACAATTGTAGACTGTGACACTTTTTTAGCTATAGGCATAGATAATATCCTCAGCTGAGGTAGTGTTATGATTTCTGGAAAGGCCAGAGGTCTAGAATTGCTGGAAGTCTTTTCAGTTCTCCTTTGGCTGGGCTCTGAGGTTCTTCTCCACCTCCCATGCATCAAGTGGCAGTTTAGAAAGTCAAAGCCTCCACATCTCATGCAGTAGGTGCAGTGCAGAAAGATCTGTATTCTCTTTTTCTCATAGATAGCTCTTAGATCTTTTCTTTAATTATCTCTTACTAATTCATTAACAGGTCTTCAAAGCAGGAAAATTCACTGTAGCTTAGTGAGAGTAATATAATCCTCATGTCTGAGAGCTAAGCCAAAACCAAGCAATGGTCATTTACCTGAACATCACAAAAACAGTTCTGCGATTTAGAGTTCTTTAGCTATTAGTTTCAAAGTGTTCCAGTCAGTCATATTCAAATAAGCAACTTTAACAAAGAACATTGAATCAGATTTTCCACTGAGAAGGCAATTTTACTCTCACTACTTTCTTATGGTTTTCCATATATAAGACTCCCATTGGTATTTTACTTTTCCCTTTTAAAATATTAACATTGTGAAAATCTGAAATTGGCATGTTCTTACATACACATAGGCATTAAGGGAGGGCTGCTCTGGCATCTAAGGGAAACCATAAACACTTAATGAAGAAAGTAACACATGAAACAAGCCAGTCACTGATGTCTTGAAACAAATCAGTCATTCCCCAAAAATGGAGATGGGGAGGAAGTGAATTTCAGTAATGGGGGGCTGACAAACACAAAGTTTAGGGAGATGGGAGATCAAGTATTCTATGTATGTAGAACAGTGAGTAGGATGGTGTGGCTAGAATATGGAGTGTAATAAAATGTAAGAAGACTGGAAAGGTAGGAAGGAGCCAGATCATGAAAAGCTTTAAATATCATATGTCAGAATTTACATTTGATCCTTAAGTCACTGTAATTTAAGTTGGGAAAGATATGATTATTCCTAAAGTTTAGGGAAATCACTTTTGTAGCCCTCTGGGAGACTGGAATAAAAAGAGGCTTGTGGCAGAGATAGCAAATAGGAGAGGATTGTAGTAGTCCAAGTGAAAGGTGATAAGGATCTGAACTATTGTGCTGTCTGTGTGAGTAGAGAAGAGGAAGTCTATTTGAGAGATGTTATGGAAGCAGAGATGAAAAGGTTTATCAACTTGTAAGATATGTTTGTTAAGTGGAGATTTGAGGATAGTACCAAGGTGGTAAACCTGGGCAACTGAAAGATAGTAGTGTATTTGATGTTTACAGGAAAGTTTGGATCAGAGATAGATTTGGAAGTAAAGATAATGAGTTCTATTTTGGACACATATAGCTTAAAATGCTTCTTGGACATCTAATTGTCCAATAGGAAGTTGGTAATACAAATGGGATAAAAGATGTTAGGGTTGGATATAAAGATTTAGGAGCCACTGTACAGAGATGATCATTGGACTTATTGGAGCTACTTTTTAAAATGATGAAAATGAAATGAGCAGAACTAGGAGAACCTTTTATCCAATGATAGCAACACTGTAAAGACAAACAGTTTGGGAAGCTGTAAGAACTATGGTCAATATCACAACTTCATAATTCCAGAGGACTGATGATGAAACGTGGTATCCATGACAGGGATCTGAAGGATAACAAATTTCTTGTAATAAATATGTATAGTCGAACAAAATTTACGTATATATACATATATACACACACACACATATATATGTATGTATGTGTGCATACACACAGTCTTTAAAGGTTTTTGTATATAATACATACTTAGGCATATATATTATATAAAATGTACAATATATTTATGCATTATATTTTACATGTATATGTTATGTGTAACATAAATATTTAATGTATAGTAATATATAATCTACTATATATTGTATAGTATTATACATGCACACACATACAAAACCATTAAAATATTTTATTGTGTTTGACTAAATATATTTGTTGCAAGAAATTTGTTTTTCTATTTTTTCCAATGGGTTGAGGGGTAGGAGGGGGTAAAATTGATTTAGGTTAATTTGTTTAAAATAGAGAAATGTGTAGAGGATGGAAGCATACTATTGATGTGGAATTTTGTATGTACTTTCAGATGATGTCGCAGTCACAATATTGTCAGTTTTCTTTATCTGTTTTAGTTTGTTACAAGAGACCTCGTCTTGTACGTGTTACAAGAGACGAAGTGGGGGTCATTTGTAAATAGGACTGATAATAACACTGAGAGAGGCTTTCTAAAAGGAAAAGAGAAGAGGGCCCAGGGAAGAGTTTTGGAATGGGAGGGGACACTCAAGATTAGTGAGCTTGACATGAATAATGAATCAACCATGGTGACTGAGAAAGAAGAATCAGACAGGTAAGGAAACGCAGAAGAGAGCAGTATCATGAAAACCCAGAAATGGGAAGGTTTCTGGGGGAGAGGTTGTCAGACTGTGAGCTCCTTGAGAACAGGGACTTAGTTTTGCCTTTTTCTTTGTATTTGCAGAGGTTAAGACAAAAGTTGACACACTTAATAAATGCTAGCTGATTGACTGAGGAACCATTTTGAAACCAAGAGGTTGAAAGGAAAAAAATAACCAAAAAACCTTATATTGGTAGAGATTCATCTCTTACGTATCACTTAATGCTTTTAACTTCTTACATGCTCTTGGCTTACTTTGGAGGGGAAGAACTTCTCATTTCTGCCTAAAATGCTAAATCAACATTCATTTCATCAAGGAAGCTTTTTTACTAATTATGCCTGATTTTGATTTTTTTAATTCCAAATTCATTGAGCATTTGCGTACTCATATTGTCCTTATAAAATGATTGGTCTAGAAAGATGGACAGTTGTGTTCCTAAGAGACTTTTGAGGGATATCAGAGTTTTGATAATATGTCAAAAAGTCATCGTGCTTGTGTCCTCATTAAAGAGGTACTTGAGGTAGGGAATTTATCTGCATTGGTAGCCTATTTAACTATTAATGAAGACTAAAAAATCTCATAGGGTTTGTGAGACTGGGCAGTCTTATCAGAAGGACTTATTAAGATTTATATTTAATTCATTTCTGCTTATCGGGAGAAGGCTAATTATTTGGGTCCGAATCTCTGTCTCTTGGCCTTATTTTTATTCATAAAATCTTACATACTTACAAATTCAATCATGAAGTATTTATAACATGTTGGAAATCATACCCCAGAAAGTAAAGGGATTTTAGTGAGCTAAATTCAGACTGGAGATCCTCAGCAGCATCGTAGTATGGGAAAATTCAATTTTCAAATATACTGGTACTGTATCCCAATAATTACCAGATTTTCATTCTTCATTTCATCATTATAGCTCAGACAATGCTGTATGATTATGAAGTACTTATTCCCAACAGTTTTGTGAAGGAAGTAGTTTAAATAGTGTTAGCCCCATTTTATGGATGAAGATACTGAGCCTCAGAGTTATTTACTCAAATAGAGTAAATGACTTTCCCACAGTCTTACTGCTCTGAGTCTGAGTGTAGGGTTCTTCTTTTAATACCATACTCCTCCTCATTGCCAATCATGGTCACCATCATTATCATCCATCATCTTAATTATCTTCTTACATACTCATTTTCAATCTGCATCTTCCATTTTCCATCATCAAGCCTAATACTATTCTCTGTGGATTCAGTAAAATTCTAAATTTTACAAATATGGATTTTTAGGGTTGAGAAGTTCTAGAAGAAACAGAAGGTAGCCAGCTGAGTGGAAAAGTTAATGTACCATGTTTTGGTATCAGTATTTGTTTAAAAGCACAGAAGAGATGTAGTTGGGGGCTATAGTTTACCTAGAATGAAAATGCTGTTCATTGGAGTAAAAGATAATGTTCTCAAGAAGTTCTTGAATATTTTGAGGGCACAGAAGATGAAATCTCCGCAAGAAATCCATCTAGAAGTGACAAAGATAATGAACAAAGTTGATTGACTATGGTATCTCCCCAAACTGAGGAAGTTTCAGCAAAGCAAAAGATGGGTCTGGGCATGGACAGAATTGACTTCCAAAGTGCAATGCCCATACATGCTACCATCTAAAGAGAACCGAGTCTGGCAAATGTCATCACTATGTCCAGCCCACTTCCTTGCTTTGTATATAACCCATATAGTGTCCCTTCCATCTCCTGACCACCTATATCTCAGAACACACATACACATCCACCCCCGACACACATATACCCTACATAGCAAGTGGCATGAATTTGTAGTTATAGAAATAGCATCCATCAACTTACTTAAAGAAAAAATATCATCCTATTAGTGCCATCTAACTAATCATCCTTACTATATTATATTACCTACTCAGAATGCAGGCCTGCATGAAAATTCAGGGTATGTAGTCTTTGATTACTATTGGCTCCAGTAAGTAATTGGTTTCAAATAGGTTTTAGTAAAGTAATTTAATTAGAATTTGAATGAATGCTTATTTGAAGGCAACAGTCAGCCTCTTTTTATGAAAATAGTGTCATCCTTAATGATGAGGAAAAGTACATTTCAAAAATGCTGTTATGTTTCAAACTGGATTCATTATTTTAAACCATCCTCCCATTTTGCTAAGGAGGTGGAGGGAGAAGACAAATAAATACCTTGACCATCTGATGTTTTCCAGAGTTTCCAGGGCCCATTTGTGACAAGAACTTTGGGGACTGAAGATCATCTAAACTTTTGGTTTTTTTCTCCTTACTGCAGTCTTTCAGCATGGTTTTAACAGAGTAGTTATAATCATCTTATGATAGTATACTGCATTCTGACTTTAAACTCTCTTCTTTAAGTACTTATATAACTTCTTCATAATTTTCTCATCTGGCACATTCCATAAGTGGGATTCAGATTGCCTCAGTGGTAGAAGATGATTGCCCGACCTTTATTCAGAGGGTCCTTGGGTCCAACAGGACCAACAAGAACCTCAGATGAAACTATTATTTTATGATTTAGCTTTGTATCTTGTCACTTATAAAAGATCATATAACAGAATGGCCAAGCCTCTATTATTGATGTAGCAAAAGAGCTTTAATGAATTTGAAACTTTACTTAGTTATTTAACTTTTTTTTTGTATTTTTTTTGTCCAGACATAATTCAAATAGAGTAAGGAACCCCAAGACACTTCCGTTATCGATGCAGATCAGCAACTGCTATGAAATATACAGAAAACATTTATTTTACACATTTACTGCAGGCCAGGCACTATGGTAAGTGCTGGAGACAAAAATTTCAGAAAATAAGGAGATCCCTGTTCTTAAAGATCTTGCATTCTAATAAGGAAACACAAAGCATAAACTGTGGGGCAGTTGGTTGCAAAAGGCAACTAGGTTGCTGAAGAGGCCAACTAATATTCCAGGTGAGTTTAAACAGGGAATTAAGATCCTAATTCAAAAATTCAGGCCAGAGATTTTCAGCATAATTTTCTTATAATAAATTTTTTCAATGAAACATCAGTTTTAAAATCCCAATGTATTGCCATGTTTTCTATCTTTAATTCATCATATAGCTCATACAGTGCTTTACAGGGTTTTTATTTCTTAAAGCTAGAGCTCTTTGAGAAATGGAGACTCTGGCCACAGATTTACCAATCAGGACAGAGCCCTCAGGAAGGAGCCCTGGCCCAGGTGGCCAAGGGTACTGAGTTGCTGAAGCTGACTAGAGAGTGAGTTGATCTGGGGCTAATGGTCTTAGAGAGTTGCCAGGGACTCTGAGAAATTCATGAGTTGTTGCCTAGTCATGTAGCCATTATACTTCAGAGGAAGGAGTTAAACCAGCAACTGATTAAGATGCCAGCCTTCTATAGCCATGTTGCCTCTTGCTCATCTTAGATATCAGTTTTCATATTATCTTTCTTTTTTTAATTAATTCATTTTTAGTTTTCAACATTCACTTCCATAAGCTTTTGAGTTTTAAATTTTCTCCCCCTTCCTCCTGTCTTTCCTCCTCTAGACACCATGCAAAGTGATGTAGGCTCTACATTTACATTTCTATTAAACATATTTTTCACATTAGTCATGTTTTAAAAAAGAATTAGAACCAATAGGAAGAAACACAAGAAAGAAGAAACAAAACAGAAGAAAAAAATGAACAATTAGTATGCAAACTCCATAGTTCTTTCTCTGGATGTGGATAGCATTTTCCATTGTGAGACTTTTGGAGATGTCTTAGTTCCTTGCATTGCTGAGAAGAGCTAAGTCTATCACAGTCAGTCATCACACATTGTGGCTATTACCATGTTCAACATTCTCTTGGTTCTGCTCACTTCACTCAGCATCAGTCCATACAAGTCTTTCCAGGCTTTTCTGAAGTCTGCCTGCTCATTATTTCTTATAGCACAATAGTATTCCATTACATTCATATACCACAACTTGTTCAGATGTTCCCCAATGGATGGGCATCCTTTCAATTTCCAATTCTTTGCCATCACAGAAAGAGCTGCTATAAATATTTTTGTACATGTGGATCCTTTTCCCATTTTTACAATCTCTTTGAGATACAGCCTTTGAAGTGGTATTGCTGGGTCAAAGGGTATACACAATTTTATAGCCCATTGGGCATAGTTCCAAATTGCTCTCCAGAATGGTTGGATCAGTTTACAACTCCACTAACCATTAGTGTTCCAATTTTCCCACATCTTCTCCAACAATTATCATTTTCCTGTTTTGTCATATTAGCCAATCTGATAGGTGTGATGTAGTACCCCAAAGTCATTTTGTTTTGCATTTCTCTAATCAGTAGTGATATAGAGCATTTTTTTCATATTACTATAGATAGCTTTAATTTCTTCCTCTGAAAACTGCCTGTTCATGTCCTTTGACTATTTATCAATTGGGGAATGACTTGTATTCTTATAAATTTGACTCAGTTCTCTATATATTTTAGAAATGAGGCACTTATCAGAAACACTGGTTGTAAAAATTCTTTCCCAGCTTTCTGTTTCCCTCCTAACCTTGTTTTTTTTTTTTTGGCTTTGTGCAAAAACTTTTCAATTTAATATAATCAAAATTATCCATTTTGCATTTCATAATGTTCTCTATCTCTTATTTTGTCATAAATTCTTCCATTCTCCATAAATCTGACAGGTAATCTATTCCTTGCTCTCCCAGTTTGCTTATAGTATCAGCCTTTATATCTAAATTGTGCAACCATTTTGACTTTATTTTGCTATGTGGTATAAGATGTTGGCCTATGAATAGTTTCTGCCATATTGTTTTCCAGTTTTCCCAGCAGTTTTTGTCAAATAGTGAATTGTTATCCTAGAATCTGGGATCTTTGGGTTTATCAAATAGTAAAATACTATAGTCATTGACTACTGTGTCTTGTGTACCTAACCTATTCCACTGATCCATTACTCTATTGAAGATCATATATTTTTGCAGCTTCAGTTCAGTTTAGTAAAAAAAAAAAAAGTAGTGATTCTTGGAATTTTGTGTTGAGGATCTGTTATATAAAATAAGTTATATGTTACTTACCATATCTTTTAAAAATTGTTAATCAAGGGCAGCTAGGTGGTACAGTAGATAAAGCACTAGCCCTAGAATCAGGAGGACCTGAGTTCAAATTCAGCTTCAGACACTTACTGGCTGTGTGACCCTGAGCAAGCCACTTAACCCTGTTTCCCCAGTTTCCCCATCTCTGAAATCATCTGGAGAAGGCAACAACAAACCACTCCAGTAACTTAGCCAAGAAAACCCCAAATGGGGTCACAGAGGGTCAGACACAAATGAACACATACATACAATTTTTTAAAAAAAGTAAAACATAACCAAATACATACAATAAAGTTTTTAGCCTAGATCCTTCAGACAATCTGGATGAAAATTATTAGGACTGACTAAAAATGGCTTTGATGTCAGTTATACATAAGACAGAACTTCCTGCTGTCAGTCAGTTCATTTTTTTAAAACATTGACACGAGCAAGATTTTAAAGTATAACACAATACCTTCACTGTCATCATTTCTCTAGGAACAGCTTGACCTAATTGTGACATGGGAAACTGATGGAAACTCCTTCTTGTGTTATTCAACTATTAGATCTGTTACTTTTAATTAGGTTGCATTTGCTGCTTCTGTTAAACGAGAGGCTAGGCTACAAATAGGCTAGGCTCCAAGATCTCTCTTGCTCTAGTACAACTTTGTCCTTTTCATCAAAAAGATTCAATTTCACTTTTGTTCAGTACGATCTTGAGTTTTTCCCTGATTGTTTCATATATGTGATTTTTGGCCCCATAACAGGAGTGTAACTTTTCTGAGGTTTGGGTACGTGTCTTATACTTCTTTGCAATTCCCCTCACTACCTGGCACAGTGTTGAGCATGTGGTAGGTATTTCATGTAGAATTTTTGCAGGAATGAATGAATTCAGGAGTTCCTTGTGGCATAGAAGATGGGGTGTCAGACTTGGAGCCAGAAAGACTTGTGTTCTGATCCAACTCCTTGACACTTAGTTGTTGTGACCAGGACTTATCTTAAAGTTATAAGGTCTTGTTTTGAAATTGAAATCTTGTTATGGTCCCCCACTTTACCTCACCCTCTGACAACCCCATCAGTTGGTTATATACCTATTAAGGAGGTATATAAGTAGCCAGTGTAAGGTAACAATTTATAGGTAATGGAAACTAAGATTATAAAGAGGAATATAAAAGCCACTTACCAAAAGTGCCTCCTAAATTAATTAAGACCACGTCTAGAGATTATATGACAAATTAGGAGAATCCAGCAAGGCCCTAATAAATAGCTCTTGGTCTGAAAGGTACAGATAAATTCCAGGCATGTGCAGTAAAACCAGAGAAACCTTACATTAATAAGGGATACCTAAGGTGGCATTGATAACTTTGAGATGATATTGATAGGCTACAGAGCCAACCCCAAAATGGTATGGATAAGAGTCAGGTTGCTCCTTACTCCCACTATAAGACCCTCAAATCCTTTGAGCACTACTCAAACTGCTAAGGGCCCATACTGTTCAAGTATTCCCGACTCTGATTGGATTATATAATTAACTTTAGATGCCTCCTCTCCCTCCATGATCTATTTCCTGTACTGTCTGCCTTCCTCTCCTACTCCATTTCCTGTGCTGTCTTTGGGCCATATGCCCCTGTACTATCAATGCCGTATTAAAGTGTGATTAATGCATTACTCTTTCCTTGCTGCCAGCATGATCTTTCCTGGTGGCTTATTGGACATGACCCAATCAGGGATCTCTTTGTGTGTTCCTTTTCTTTAAGGTATAAACTGGGTACCTGGGTTAGGACTTAACTTTCATGCAGTTGCATCTATTAAAAGGTAAGCATGGTACCATGAACCCAATGGTAGAAAGCAAGGGAGAACAAAGAAACCTTGTGCCACTTCCTCATCCCCTACACCTCTTCATATCTATATCTGTATCTACATCTATATATTTATCTCCCTCGATATAATTTATATACCCCTTTCCTGCATTGTCTGTCTCCCTCTCCTATCTCATTTCCTGTGTGCTCTCTTGCTCTCTCTTGCTCTCTGCCTCTCTCTCTCCCTCCCTCCCTCTTCCTTCCTCTCTCTCCCTCTCAACACTCCTCCCTGGCCCTGTGGCACCTAGAAGCTACAGTATGGAAAGTGGCCACACCATGGTAAAAACCATCTTGACAGTGGGCTAAACCAGGTTGAGGGTAATAGATGGACCTAAAATCTGTCAGTGAAGTAGAGGGATGTCTACTAAAAGGATATGAAGATTTCCCCCAGAGGAATGGACAGATGAGAACAATTTGTACCAATGACCATAAAAGCAACTGAAGTAGGCACTATATAGCACTTGGAGCTTGTTCAGGCATCTAAAATGCCAACATCATCCACTGCCTAGGAAATTGCCAGTCATCCTGACTTTTGTCTTGCCACTTGACTTTGATGATTCAGGAAGAGCAAATGAGGCTGACAACTTTGTGCAACTCTGCCTCACTTAAATCCCATTCACTTGAAAGTCAAGACATCACCTCATAATGTCATTGATCCTCTTCAAAAATAAAAGATGAACATCTATCTATCTGTCCATCCATCCATCTCATGTATATGGTTCACCATGTTTAGATTTTCTGTATATAAAATGGAGCTAACATCTGCCTTGGGTTTTCCAGATATTTTCATTACTGTACATGGAATCATAGCTGAAAGGAAGGATCATTGAATTGGATCTTTATGAAAAGAATTGATTCCCTTGAAAACATTTTGACAAGTGGCCACCTATCTTTTACTTGAAGACCTTCCAGAATTCCTGTAAAGGAGGTCACTATCTCCTTAGGCAATGTATATCTCTATTTAGTAGGAACTTTTTCCCTGCTATTGTTTAAATTCAACCTCAGTGTAATTTTGACCCACCAAACCAGGTTTTAAAATTTACTTTTTCTTCCTTATGACAATCCTTCAGATATTTGAAGATAACTTGTATATCCAGACCCTAATTTCTCCCCCTTATTCACTTCTACCCATGCCCCTCAAAGGAAAAAAATAATTCCCAAGAGTAAGCATCATTAGATCCTCATCCCCAAGTGGTCAGATTTCTAGTTTCTTCCCCATATCTGTTGTTCTTCTCCTTGCCTGCTTTGACTTGAAACATCCCTTCTAAATTTTAGTGTCAGGAATGGATGTGTTGCTAACCAAGGAACCAGAAATTGGAGGAATCATATTGCCAAAGGCTGCTGAACTCAAGAACCCCTGACCTTTGATAAGGTTCTATCTATCATCTTTATTGACTTCTGACTTTGGCACCTGGATTATTTGCTACCTCATGAAAAACTGATAGCCGAACATCCAGGGTGTTCAAAAAGTCTTAGTGCATTCTAAAGCTTTTAATAACATAAATAGGGGACACCCTTATGTAAGACTAACTCTCCTTCCTAATAATACTTGATTCATTTTGTTCAATAAGTCTTCATTAATAGTCATTTATTAACATCTACTATGTAGGCATTGTTCTAGGCTCTAAGGATACAAATAAAATAAAATAAACAGGCTCCTTGGAATCCAGTATCATTTATTAGTGCCCTGAAGATGTTTTCATTGAAAATAAAACTGGGACTGAAGCAATGTCTTCTGTGGATGAAAATGTCAGACTAATATGATTTCCACATTTGCTCTATCAAACTCCATTCACACAGCACACATTTTTTAGAATGACAAATAACATCATAGAGTGAGAAAAACAATGCATTTTGAGGAAAAGGACCTGGTTTCAGATCCTACTCTGTCATTTACTATTTGGGTGACCTTGGACAAGTCACAAAACTTCTCTGCCTGTCAGTTTCCTCATTTGTAAAATGATGAGGTGGGCCCAGAAGACTTTTAAGAGGTCCCTTCAAACTATGAATATGTGATCCTATAAAGTATAAATCCTATGACTAAGCATAGCCTGTGAGAAGTTTTCTGTATCTACACATGAAAAAGGTAAGGCTCTGTGTGTTAGGGGCTAGACCAGAGGAGGGTTAGAATCCCAGCTCTATCACTAACTAACCATGAACAAGACCTTGCACATTTCAATTCTGTAGACCTCAGAGGGTTAGAATCCCAGCTCTATCACTAACTAACCATGAACAAGACCTTGCACATTTCAGTTCTGTAGACCTCAGTTTCCCTATTTGTAAGATGAGGAGGTTGAATTAGGTGTATTCTGTGGTTCCATTTCTAATGTTCAATATCTCCTCTTTGGAACTGTGTTTAACATGATGTCATCATTAACACTCTAAAAAGCCAGAATGAGCTATATTGTATAAAAAGTCACATTTCATATCTCTCCTTTCCAACCCTCACAGCCTTCTCCATTTCTATCAGTTTTTCCTCTAGTCATTGCTTCTGCACTATGAGTCCTTCTATATATCTTGGGGAGGTACAGAGGTGACTTGTCACAGTAGCCACAGAATCCAGAATGGTAGACAGCCACATTTAATGGCTGATCACACCATGGGAATGATGGTAACCAGGGTCCTTGTGCCATATATTATCATCATCACTAAATATGAGAGTCAAGTTTGGTCCGCATGCTTGGGTGGATGGCACAGAGAGGTTGTCATTTAGTTGCAGTAAGCTCATAGGCTCATAAACATTCCTTCAGTTATTATGCCTGTTTGCTCATAATTAAGATAGACAAAATAATAAAAAGGATGTGGATAAAGGCCATCTTTGGTTAATGAAGGAGTTTTCCTAAACAGTTTCATACACAATAAGGTGTGGGTTGTTCTTTGCTGAGGCAGCTAGGTGGTCTGGTAGGTGGCACTCCAGACCGGGAATCAGGAGGATCTGAATTCAAATTCTGCCTTAGACACAACTTGTGTGACTCTTGGCAAGTTATTTAACCCCTTTGGGTCTTGTTTTCCTCATCTGTAAAACAGAGATAATAATAGCATCTATTTCTCAAAGTTGCTGAGGATAAAATGAGGTAATAGTTGTGAAGTTCTTTGTAAATCTTAAAGCACTCTATACATGCTAGTTATTTTTGTCATTGTTAACTATTATCAAAATGAAGAAGTTCCTTAATCATTCTGATGAGATCATAAAGATTGGCTTTGTACCCTTACTGTACCCTTATACACTGGAAGAGGAATAAAGAAAAGGATAAAGAACATTTAGGACCTAAGAATGTGGGTAAAATGGTGCTAACTTGATTTTCATAGGCCGTGCATCATTCATAGACCATGTCTTCATCTAGCCAATCACCAATATCAGTTGCTCCCCTCCAATAGTCAACACCCTGTGATCCCATCTGATCTCATCAGATTGAATAAGAAGCTTAAATCTGAAGGCATTAACAAGCACCCACACATTGCATTATCTGGGTATTTAGGGAGCTCCTTAAGTTAATCAGGGTATCCCCTAAGCTGCTGGCTTTAACATTGTCATAGGACTATTGAGGGAAACTCCCTAGTTTCCTTAGTCAATCCTTTGATTCAACTTTCTTTACAGTAATAAATGCTTACATTTGTTGTCGCATTGCAAGGTTTGCAAAATGCTTTCCTGATGTATCTTAAAAAACCATGCTTGGGAAATGGCACACATATTATTGTTGTTGTTAAGTCCTTTTAGTTATGCGTGACTCGTTGTGACCCCATTTGGGGTTTTCTTTTCTTTTCTTTTTTCTTTTTTTTTTGTTTTGTTTTGGTTTTTTTGTTCTTTGGTAAGGCAATGGGGGTTAAGTGACTTGCCCAGGGTCACCTGGTTGCTCAGTAAATGTCAAGTATTTGAGGTTGAATTTGAACTCAGGTCTTCCTGACTCTAGGACCAGTGCTCTATCCACTGAGCCACTTAGCTGTCCCTGTTTGGGGTTTTCTTGGCAAAGGTACTTGCCATCTCCTTCTCCAGCTCATTTTACAGATGAGGAAACTGAGGCAAACATGGCTAAGTGACTTATCCAGGATCATACAGCTAGTAAGTATCTGAGGCCAGATTTGAACTCATGGAGATGAGTTTTCCTAATTCCAAGCCTAGTGCTATATCCACTGTGCCACCTAGCTGTCTCACGCATATGAGGAAACTAATAATAAAAAATTGACTTGTCCATAGTCACATTGCTTTTTTGAGATAGGATTTAAACTTATGACTCTACCTGTTCTAGCACCTTTTTTAACACGCTCTTGATAGAAATAATTGCTGCTCCATATTTAATTTATATCCAGAGAATTAAAATATAATATTTTGTGTGTATATATACATGCATATAATATACAGAAATCTATGCATACACATATACTATGTATATTATATGTGAATACTCAAATGTACTATATCCTATGGGACAATGTCTTTTTTTCCATCTAAATATCAGCCTAATATATCTGTTTCAAACATGTATATAATGTGTATAATATATGTATATATGTTTGTATAAGCACATATATGGTGATTGGGGTAGCATATTTTATCTATTAAAATATAAATCAAACATGTCTGTTTAACAGACACACATATAAATACATACCACACGTATGCACACGTATGTATATGTTTTGCATACACTCATATGGTAAACGAGGAAGCATCTTTTGTCAATGAAAATGTCAGCCAAACACTACTGTTTCACATTCATCTACTACACCCCTCTGTATACACACTTACTGATACACATCATATTGCTTTGATCATAAATTACAGGTTTAAAAAATATTTGAAATATTTTGAACTGTCCTAAGTTTGGTGCTATATAAAGCCTGGTACTGGTCATGATTTAATTATTTACCACATTCTTAGTTTCTTTCATAGTTAAGAATTCTGGCATAGGGTTGACAAAATTATTTTACTTTGATTCATACTATTCCCTTACCTAAAATATCTCATTTTTTGGTGAATCTGAAGTCATCCCTTGGGGATTTCACTGTGAGGTTATGTGAGACTGATCTGACAATCTTTAAGAGAAAAACTGATGTATCTTAAATATCATGAACGGAGTCTCTTTTTAAAATAGAGAGAGAGAGAGAAATGTATCATTCTGAGTATGAAAGAAGAAGGTTTTAATGAGGCATATGAAAAAAATTCACATTTTCTTCACACACTGTGCTAGTGAGAGTCTCCAAGCCCTCATCTTAGTTAACAG
Source organism: Vombatus ursinus (assembly GCF_900497805.2). Taxonomy (NCBI): domain Eukaryota; kingdom Metazoa; phylum Chordata; class Mammalia; order Diprotodontia; family Vombatidae; genus Vombatus; species Vombatus ursinus. The sequence goes on along the minus strand of NW_020954580.1, from coordinate 14,292,210 downwards.
TAATCAGAATGTCTCAAGTGGTGTCAGCAGAGCTGCAGGTGAACAATTGTGCCGTTTTGGAAGAAAATGGTCAGGCAGACAGAATATTTTCATAAATTTTTTACTATCATTTACCTGATGGGGATATTTTGCAAAAAGTCTACTGTTTTATCCAGGTACTTCCCACTTTGTAATCAAATGATGATTTATTACTGGCACAATGGAGGAAAAATATATTACCTTGGAATTTATGAATATGTAATGATGTTTCAGCTATAATAATGAATCACCATTTTCCCTCCCTTTTTTTTCACATGCATTTGGGTATAAATTTCCATATAAATTTCCACTTATTTATATCCTCTTAAATTTCCCTTTCTAAAAGGGAATTCCTGGAGCTCTGAAGGAAAAAGCCAAGTAAAAAATATCAAAAGATTTGCAATTTTTTTGAAACCTTTCCCTCTTGCTCTGTTTCACTTCAATGCCATTCCTGTTTATCTCATTTTCTAATTGTAACTAATCTCTAAAAATACATATAAGAAATCTGAAGTTTTTTTTAACCCAGTATAACAAATATCTGTTCAAAGGTATTCATTTTTTCTATATTAAAAAAGATTTATTGATATCTTTTGTTTTAAAATCACCTTCATTTTAGGCAGCAATGCAGTACATTGCTGGACCTAAATTCAAATCCAGCCTCAGGCATTTACTAGGTGATGTTGAGCAAGTCATGTAAGTTCTATCTGCCTCAGTTTTCTCAACTATAAATTGAGGATAGTAATCGAACCTACCTCCCAATCCTTGTTGTGAAGATTCCATGGGTTAATAGTTATGAACTACTTAGAACATGGTGCCTGGCATATAGCAGATGGTATTAAGACACTATTATTAATTATTATAATTATGGTAATAATAATAAATAAAGGGTATCTCAAGTCTTAGTGAAATCTTAAGCTGTTAATGCTGAATAGAGACACTATGCATCTCTCTCGCCTTTTCTCTACCCAGTGAGCCATTCCTTGTAATAAAGAATAAGAATAAGGAGGAAATTAATTGTAATCTAATACTAATAAACAACATTTATATAATATTTAAAGGTTTTGAAAACCTTGTATATACATTATTTCATTTGACTCTCATGATAAACCTGTGAGGTTTTTCTTTCTTTTTTTAATTTTTTCTATTTTTGTTTTCTGTTTTTTCTATTTTTGTTTCCATTTGCAAATGAAAAAACTAAGGCTGAAAAGAGGTTAAATAGAATAACCAGCCTAGCCAAACTTGCCTTTAATTGGATATTATGACATTCAAGTTTCCCATCATGTGTCCTATCTAGATACTGATGTAATTGTCTAGTGCCTTTTCACATATTTTCAACAACTCTCTTAATTTGCTTCTGCCATGGTGGTATTTGTCCTCCATGATATTCTTTGACACCTCACTTTTCCTCCTGTGTTTCTTATTATTGCAATGACTGTTACATATATCATTGTGTCTATGTCCTGAAATATATACTTTCTGTCAAATAGTGTAGGGTAGTGAATGCGTTCATAATATAGATCCCAATTTTTTTACTTAATTTTTTGTGTGTGATTGGTCTTTAAGTTGAATTCATGACATTAAATTTAAAGAAGACTTTTTTGAATTCCATTCTAAGCATAACTATTTCCTTTTCAAGATCATTTGAAATATTGGTTCTGTTTTTGACATAAATTTTATTTTTAGGTATAATTTCTGTAATTTGCATTAGATGAAAATATTAAAAACCTCAATATCTTTAACCCTTTCCTCTACATATTTTAGTGCATATTTGATTTCATGCTATTTTGTCTAATCTAGGCTTAGGGATAAACTAATTTCTTATGATTGTCCTGCACTGATCAATAAAATGTTATATTGTGACAGAACTGAAAGTACATTTGACAAAGAGCAGTATGTAACCTTTGCCTATACTAATGAGATTTGTTTCTAGTTTCATTCTGATATAGTATTGGCTCACAATGGAGGTATTTATGTCTTCAGTTCATTTCACACAAACTCATGAAGTATTTGTTCTGGTAGTAGACTCTACCAACTTAAAAACAATTCCAGTCGGTGGATTATCTGTATTTCTTATTTCTTCTATGTATCTTACCTTTTTGTGGTATCAGGACACAAAGGAGCACTATTTTTGTTCTGCTGTCCCCCATGTCAAGCTGATCATCACTGTGGTTTTGATTAGAGCCCTCCCATAGTCTTATAGGAGCAGCTTCATCACACTGGTGACTGTTGTGCTAACCCAATCAGTGCTATTGCCAGAACCCAAATGTTAAGTGCATCAAGGTTAATGCCAGACCTTCACACTATTTTAGATATTTCAGGGCACAGAAGGTTCACTCTATATCACCCTGTCTGACATGCCCTTACTTTCCTATTAAATTCATTTAAAATATTGTTGACTGGTTGTGATTTTTTTTTAACAACTATTTATTAAGTGCCTACTATGGACCAGGTACTGTGCCAAGTGATTTGTAAATATTACCTCATTTGATCCTCACAATGACCCTGGGAGTTAGGTGTTATTATCCCCATTTTACACACGAGGAAACTGAAGCACAAAAAAATTAAGTGACTTGCCCAGGGTCACACAGCTACTAAGTGTCTGATGCTAGATTTGAACTCTTTCTTCCTGAATGCACATCCAGGACTCTATCCATTGCACAATTTCATCCATGTATGGATATCCCACTGAAGAATATCCCTATGCCAATGTAGATCGACAACTTTTATGTACTTTATAATCTGATGGTTCTTTTGGGGGATTTAGAGTTTGAGTGTCTTACTTAAAGTTACATAGTATTTGTCAGAGGAAGAATTTGAATACGTCATTCCAATTCTGAGTCTGGCTTTTATCATTTAATCATTATGCCATGGTCATCATCATCATCATCATCATCATCATCATCATCATCATCACTCTTTTGTTATTGATAGGCAACAATGCCATATAGTCGATAAAGTTAATTTGCCTCACATTGACATATGTCGACTGTTTGATCCTGTGTAAATAACTTAACCTTTAAGTATGTCCAGAAAATTATTAACATTGCAGAGGAAGTACTGCTAACAATAGAGGAAAATCCTCACCAGAAGATTCCTATACTGATGAAATTGCAAGTCTTATTAGAAAAAAAATATTTTTGATAGCCCAGAAAATACTTTTCAATCACAGGTACTTGTGAGATTTTTTTTTTGCCTTCTGTGAATAGTTATTTATTACTGAAACTTGGCATTCCCTAGAGTCTAACAACCAGCAAGCAAAACACTATCATTTATGGAGTCAGGTCCCTGTTTTCTGTAAGGATGCACTATGCTATTGATTAAGAACAATGAAGAGAGCCTTGAATAAATGTCTGAGAAACTGAACTCATTACAATAGGCAATGGTAAACCATAAATTCCCAAGTAAAAGGGTAGAAATACGTTGAAAGACAATATTGGAGGGGTATTAATGTGCTAATGATATACAAGAAGGAATTTAGGGAAGAAGGTCTGGGAGTAAAGCAACAATTTTAAATACAAATAGTCCAGATGAAGTAATGAAACCATGAACACAGTAGTTACGTTGCTGCTGTGAAAGGTAGTTAGATGGGAAAATGGATAGAGTACTAGACCTGTAGTCAGGAAAACCTGAGTTCAAATCTGCCCTCAAACACTTACTAACTCTTTGACCCTGAGCAAGTCCCTTAATCTCTACCTGTCTCACTTTCTTCAATTATAAAATGAGGATAATAATACCTACCTCATAGGGTTGTTGTAAGGATCAAACGAGATCCTCATAAATCATAGTGTCTGACACATAGTTGGCCCTTAATAAATGCTTATCTTCCCTGTTCCCCAGTTTCTATGGGCCTGGACACATGGGGGATGGACTATTCAATATTTAAGTTTTCCCTCCATTTTTAGCATGGATTCCAATATAATGGAAGGTGCTTTTGGATGCACTATCACTATCATTGTATATGCTCATCACCTTATTTGCTTTGTTATGCAAATCAATCGATAAACATTTATTAAATACCTACTATGTACCAGACATTGTGCTGAGCCCTGGGGATACAAAAAGAAGCAAAAAATAAAAAAAAGAAGCCCTCAAGGAGCTTACAATCTAATGGGTAGACAGTATGGCAAACAAATATATACAAATTAAGCTATATACAGGATAAGTAGAAAAATAATTAAGAGAAAGAAGGCACTAGAATTAAGAAGGATTATGGAAGGTTTCTAGTAAAAGATAGGAATTTATTTGAGATTTAAGGGAAGCCGGGGCTGTCAGGAGGCAGATTTGAGGAGAGAGACCATTCTAGGCATGGAAGACAATCAGAGAAAATGTCCAGAGCCAAGAGATGAAGTCTTTTAGCCTTTAAACTTGATCTCTCTACTTATAGGTTGTCCTTTCCATTATCTATTCTTAATGCCACTAGCAGATTAACTCCAGTCCCTCTATTTTATGTTACTGTGCTCTTAAAGGATCTGTAATTGTTTACTATTTCCCACTGAGTAAATTCATTTCTCAGACTGGCAAAGTCCTTCATAGTATGGACACACTTTTATTTGTCCAAAAATATCTCCTATCACTCTTGGATACAAATTCTCTAGCCAAACCAGTGTTTCCATTATCTCATAAATATGTCACAGTCATCATTGCTTGTGTTAATTAATGACTTTCCCATTATCTCTACCTAGCCAAATTCTATGACTCCTTCAAGACTCATCAAAAGTTGTGCCTTTTTAAGACTTCTCTAATAACTAGCCAAGTTTCCTTATTAACAGCCTGTAGCACATCAACTAACTTTTATTAGGCACCTACTATGTTCAAGACATGGTGCTAAGCACTAGAGTAACAAGGACAAAAATGAAATATATCTACCCTCAAAGAGTGTCTCTGTCTATCTCTGTCTTTCTGTCTTTGTCCCTCTGTTTCTCTCTATGACTTTGTCTCTCTGTCACTGTCTCTCTCTATGTATAATTTCTTAATGTAAGGACCATAGATGTTTTTATAAGCTGCATTATATTGTACATTTTGGCATTTCCTCTAAATGTGATATTTTATTGTAAACTTCAATCCTTCAATGTATAAGCATGATCAAAGTTAAAACTCCTTCCAACTTTGTAGTTAGCAACCCATATAATATTTCATCCTCTACAATTTTTGTGTGTATCTTCCAAAAAATCTACATAATGCTCTAGAGACCTTTCCTCTACTTCTTTTTTGAAAACATTCTGTTTTCAAAAAAAAACATCATACCTCTTGGACTAGCCATCTGCTATCACTTGCTTTCATTACTTGACCAGTCCAACCCCTTTTCCAGTCATGAATTTCATACAAAAGGATGATGCCTTTTATGATAATTCTTATGTATAGATCATCACTGGTAACATGCCATCACTTACTTGTACTTGCCATATGTCTCTCTTTTGTTCTTTGGGTTAGCCCTAATTTTGATTCTTTGGAGCTTATACTATATTACAAGTTTGTAGCCACATAGCATCAGTAAAAGACTATTGCTGTTAAAAAGCTAAAAGCCCTGTACAATCAATTTTTACACACAAGCACACACACACACAAACACACACACACACACACATACACACACACACACACACATATATATATATATAATTTTTTTGCTTTTTTGGTGAGGTAATCAGGGTTAAGTGAATTGCCCAGGGTCACACAGCTAGTAAGTGTCATGTATCTGAGGCCGGATTTGAACTCAGGTCCTCCTGACTTCAGGACCGGTGCTCTATCCACTGTGCCACCTAGCTGCCCCCATATATTTTTTTTCTAATCCAAATTCATTGTCCATTTGTTATGTCTGTCTGAAATACATGTTATGATTGGCTAAATGAGCAGTCTGTTCATTCAACCACATGTACAGTCTTGACAATACATATTCTTCACCTTCTGTCAGTCCCCTCCCCCTTCACTTAATTTCCTCCCCTCCTACTTTCTTGCCAGGTAAGATAGATTTCTATATTCAACTGATTGTGTGTATTATTCCCTCTGTGAGCCAATATTGATGAGAGTAAGGTTCTAGTAATGCTCACCTCCTACCCTCTTATTTTTCCCTTTACTATTATAGGTTTTTCACATCTTTTTATGTGAAATAATTTGCCCTATTCTACCTTTCCCTTTCTTCTGCACCCAATGTACTCCTCTTTTTCATCATATAATTATTTTTGTCATTCCCTCAAATTTACCTTATGCCTCTACCCTCTGTCTATGTATATTCCTTCTAGCTATACTATTAGTGATACAATTTTTAAGAATTACAAGTATCATCTTTCCATGTAAGGATGTAAACAGTTCAAATCCATTGAATCCCTGATGTCTTCTTTTCCTTTTTCCCCTTTTTAGGCTTCTCTTGAGTCATTTTTTTTTTGCTCAATTCTGGTCTTTTTCCTTTGAAAGATTGAAATTCTTCTATTTCATTGAATGGTCATTTCCCCCCTTGAAGTATTATGCTTAATTTCTCCAGATAGGTGATTCTATGTTGTAGTCCTAGCTCCTTTGCCTTAAGGAATATTGTGTTTCATGCAGCTGCTAAGTCCTGTGTAATCCTGATTGTGGCTCCCCGATATTTGAATTGTTTCTTTCTGGTCACTTGCAGTAATTTTTTCTTGTCCTGATAATTCTGAAATTTGGCTATAATGTTCTCTGGAGTTTTTGTTTTAGGATCTCTTTCCTGAGGTGATCGGTGGATTCTTTCAACACCTGTTTTGACCTCTGGTTCCCAGACATCAGGGCGGTTTTCCTTGATAATTTCTTGAAAGATGCTGGCTGGGTCCTCCTTTTGATTAAGGCTTTTAGATAGTCCAATGATTCCCATATTGACTCTCCTGGATCTATTTTCTAGCTCAGTTGTTTTCTCTATGAGGTATTTTACATTTTCTTTATTCTTTTAAATGTGATTGAGTCTTGATGTCTCATAGGGTCATTAACTTCCACTTGACTAATTCACACTTTTAAGGTGTTCTTTTCCTCACTTAGCTTTTGTACTTCCTTTTCCATTTGGCCAATTTTACTTTTTAAGGGGTTGTTTTCTTTTTCTAAGTTGTTGAGTCTTTTCTCATAATTTTCTTACATCACTCTCATTTCTTTTCCTAATTTTTCTTCTACTTCTCTTATATGATTTTAAGCTCCTTTTTGAGGTCTTCCATGAGTTCTTTCTGGGCTTGAGACCACTTCCTATTTTTGTTTGGGGCTTTGCCCATAGGTGTTCTGACATTGTTGTCCTCTTCTGAGTTTGTGTCTTGATCTTCCATGTCACCATAATAACTTTCTATGGTCAGATTCATTTTTTTTGTTCATCTTTTTTTTGGCCTTTTTCCTTTTAAAAAAATTGATCTCTGCTCCTGGTGTAGAAGGGGCACTGTCTCAGGCTTCTTGTGCCAGGGGCTGCAGGCCCTGGGTGTTAACCTGGTGATGTACTGATGTTGCCCTGAGGTGCCTGGTGTCTGGTTCTGTGCTGAAGGGGTGGAGTGGAAGTGGCTGGTACTGCTGGAGCCTTTAGGGATCTGGTGGCTTACCTGGTGCTAAGCCAGGGTCCTAGTTCTGGTGTCTGGTGTGTGTTGAGGCTGATGGGATGTTTCAGCATTTCCACGGGGCTATAGTGTAGCACGTGGAGATCTGGCTGCTGGAAGTTGCCTGTTTGCTCAGGGCTCTGCTGAAGCATGTGAAGCTGGCCACTGGAGGCTGCCTGTTTGCCTGGGGATATGCTGAAGCACATGGAAGTCTGCCCATTCCCCTGTTTATGCTGAGGCCTAGGGGTCCTGGTGTTGGCTTTTGCCTACTCCATTGCACTGAGGCTAAGGATCTCCTGCTGTTTTACTGAGGTGGGGCTTGTTGTGGCCTTGCTGGGATGCTTCCTGTTCTGGATTATCCTCCCCTTTTACCCAAGTGAGACAGACCTTTCTTGATGATCTTCCAAGTCTCTTGGGCTACTCTACCATCTTGGCTTCCAAAAGTCTTGATAGTTGCTGTTCTTATTCTCATTTTACAGATGAGGAAAGTCAGGCTTCAAAAAATGAAGTGACCTCTTTGAAGTTCTAAAGTGTTATAAGAGCACAGGAAGTCCAGCACTCTTCTTCCTCTGACCTAAAGTATCCCTATTTCCTGGTAGATAGAAGGTACTAACTCAGTGGAGGAGATTCCTACTCAGATGCTGACTGGGCTTGGAGATCTTGAGGTTCCTTAGAGTTTTGAGAATTTGTGAGATGCAATTCTGAGAATTCTATGAAGCCAAGTCCTGGGTTTTCTCTAACCCATTGCTCCTGAACATAGTTGAATGAATAGCTTCCGAGTTAGGCTAATTAGTCTGCTTAATAGTTCTTAAAATCTGGATTGTGGGCCTAGATTATCTTGCCATGGGCCATCCATTCTCTATACATTCCTGTTTATCCTATACTCTACACCCCCACTTCCCCTTCTGAAGTCCTCCATGCCTGGTATTTTGCTGGAAACTCCCAAATCCATGATATCCACAACTGGGACTCCTAGTCAGTCCCCGGTATTTCTCTATCTGTAACAGCAGAGGGAAGAAATCAATCAAATATATCTCAGTGAGAACCTGTCTATGCAAAGCTCCTGGCCCTCATCTATATTATTAAACTGCCCTGTTATATGGGACAGGACCCAGGTGTTTCTGTCCTAAACTAAGAGGAGAGACAGATGAGATACTACTCTGACCTGGATACCAGGTTGGGAGAGCACATCACACAGCATTATTAATCCACATCCTCCTCTTGCTGTATGCTAAAGATGCATCGCACCTGAGATTCAGAGTCACTCTTCCCCTGGCTGAATTATGGATGCATTTGTCCCTTATGGGAAGTGTGTGTTTGTGTGGAGATTGTGACATGGACCTATCATTTGCCTTCAATCTTTTTTCCCTTATTCCTCTCTCGTGGCTTTAGGTGTTTCATGTAAGGCCCAATGCCTTCCCTTGTGTGAGTGGAAATGGAAAACAAAGGGCTATGGCTTTTGACAACACTGTACAGTCTGCATTTTCTCTGAAAACCTCTAAATCCCAAAATGGACTGGAATGGACTGGGACAGTTCATTTTCCTCTGTTTCTGTCTCTTTGTTTTAAGAAACACAGACCAATGACTTAGTTAGTTTAGAGAACCCCTGGTATGGAAAATCTCTCCACTAATATAGATCATGAGTTCTTTTAACTCAGTCTTAGAGAAGAGACTGTAGTTCTGAGAAGTTTAAATGGTTTGCCCAAGGCGACCCAGGTCAACTGGAATATGTCAGAGGAAGAGCTTAAACTGAGGTTTCCCTGACTCTTAGCCTGGCCCTTTGATTGTGCATGTATATGTGCGTGTGTGTGTGTGTGTGTGTGTGTGTAAGTATTCCAGTATTTCAGCAGATATATTTTCCCATTGAATGGATATAGGTACTGCTATATTCACAATTTCTCATCTTGTATTACTCTTGTTCAAGTTCTCCCCTAAATCCTTCATCGAAGATCTAGCCAATGAACAGGAGGCCTTTCTCTAGGACTTAAAAACCCCCAAACATTATAGGCAACCACAGTAGCTCTTGAGCCATCCATCTGCTATTCCACTCTCTTACTAAGCACCTGGCCTAACTCCTTTTATAATCACAAATTTTCTGGATGGCCATCTAGAAAATATATGATTATAAAAGGAGTCAGATACCTCTTTTATGGAATTACCACTTGAAAATTATGGTTTTTTATTTTATTTTTAAAATAATTTTTCTTGATATATTTTGTTTTTATATCACCTACATATCCCAATAGATTCCTTCTCCCTCCTTCTCACTCACCTTCAGAGAGCAATCCCTTATAATAAAGAATAAAAAGAGGGGAATGGTTTGGTGAAACTACCCAACATATTGGGAAAAGGTATCCATCATACACAGTAAACTTTTTTTTTCACTCAGTGTGTGACTTTCCTTGGATTTCCAAAGAGCAAATATATTTATGTATTTACTACCTTTATATTTATTCTGAATGTGCAAAAGTATGCCCTTCCTTATTTTCTCAATCATGAGAATGTAAGCTCCTTGCCAATAGGGATTATTTCATTTACCGTATTGTTATTTCCAGAGTCAAAATAGTGCCTGGTCTTTAGCAGGCTCCTAATAAAAGCTTGCTCATGTATTTTTCTTGGGCAGGATATCCTTCAAATGAACAGTAAGTAACAATGCTAAGTAGCAAGAAAAGATTAGGTTGGATTGCATTTGAGTAACTGGACAGAACTATTAGTAATATTAAGCTTCTCAGGGCTATAAAAACCCATCTCTTTACCACAATTCTCCTAATAATATTATGAAGCTATGAATCTTGAAAGCTCCATAATCTCAGGAGAATAAAATTGAAGGGACCCAATAGAAGACACGTAGCAGGTATTAGTAGTACCTATATTATGTAATGCACACATGTGAGAGAAGTATCATGAAATACAGCATATTAAGGAGATGGTGACAGAGTAGAAAACTGGTAGAAAACTGGGTGTAGCCTTGCCATGCAATCTTGAACTTGGTGAGCAGATTTCAGAAGAGTTTGGCAAGCTGTTGTGCCTTTGGAAGAGAGACACCACAGGATCTTTACAATATCATGACAAAGTCCCTTTGGTACCCCAGTAACTGAATCATTTTTGAATTGTCCTCATCTAATATAAACTCATCTTATATTGATCCTTAACCTACTCACTTCCCGTAAACTACTTCTCCACTCCATCTCAGCCACATACAAATATGGTCATATCCTTGATCTTACCATCATCCACAAAGGTACCACCTTCACATTTAAGAATTCCAAAATCAACAAATGTAAAAAATTGTTTTTACATACAACTGGTAAATAAGATACACAGGCAATGGGATATAGCAATCTATCCTGCCCTACAGGAAAATAGAAGGGGAAAGAGAGAAGAGAAGGGAGGGGTGATAGAAGGGAGGGCAGATTAGGGGAAGGGGTATTCAGAATGCATGCTGTCTTGGGGTAGTGGGTAGGAGAGAGACGGGGTCAAAATTTGGAAGTCAAAATCTTGTGGAAGTGAATGTTGAAAACTAAAAATGAATTAATTTTTAAAAAAAGAATTCCAAAACCCACTTATTTGACCATAATCTATTAGCTTTTCACTTCTTCCTCTGTCTTCCTTTATAAAGCACTACTCTGTCTGCCCTGTTACCTCAATCTCTTGATGCCTCAGTTTTCTCCCAGGATGTAACTGTTCTGACTGTAACTCACAGTCTTAGAGAAGAGCCTGTAGCTCTGAGAAGTTTAAATGGTTTGCCCAAGGTGACCCAGGTCAACTAGGATGTGTTAGAGAAAGGGCTTAAACTGAGGTCTTCCTGACTCTAAGTGCATATTTCAACATGCCTTACTTTTGGAAAGAGCAGATTTCAGACAAAAGACTGGTAAGAAACAGCTTAATATTTTTCAGGGAAAACAAGGCTGGGAAGCTATCAAGTGTGCAAATCTTAAAGCATAAAGGGACCTCTTGCATTAGTCACTCCCTTCTCTTTTCTCCATTTTTAACCCCTTGATGAACCAATATAATTCTAATCTGTCCTTTACTCTTGAATCCCTAATCTCTTTGTCATTCTGCCAATAGAGCCTTCCAGGTCTTAGCCTTGGATCGTTCCTGCCATTCATGTCCTTTGCTCCTATACATGTGCTAATGGACAAAGGTAGAAAAAAAATCCTACAATTATTTTGACTGGGCCCACTAAAAATTATGGTATACAACCTCAACTGAACCCTCACTGCTTCTAGGCAATCTTTCTATACCTACCTTATCAACTCACTATCTTATTCTTCATAGAGACTCTTCCAAATTTTTCCTTACCTTCTCAAACCTCATATGGCTCACACTATCTCCACTCTATCAGTTAAGAATCTTACCTTATATTTTACAGAAAAAAAAATTGAAGTAGTTTCCATGAGGTCCCTCTTCTCTTTACTTCCTCATCTCATATTACTCATATGCCTTCTGTCACTATCTCCTCCTTCATCCCAGTATTACATGATGAGATAACCTTTCTCCTTACAAAGTTTAACCTCTTCACCCACTTGTGTTCCCATTCTACTCCTATATTCTCTAGCAGATTATCCCTTCTGTCATCTCCACCATATCACTTATTTTCAATTTCCCTCTGTTTACTGACTCATTCTCTACTGTCTACAAACAACCCATTATCTCCCCATCTTGGAAAAACAACATCAATAACAAAATTCTTTGTTCCTTGCATCCTCACTATTATCCTATATCTTTTCATCACTTTTTGGTTAAATTCCTTGAAAAGGCCTTCTAAGATAGGTACCTCCACTTGCTCTCCTCTCATTCTCTTCTTAACCCCTTAAAATCTTAGTTCCAACCTTATACTACCAAAATGTCTGTCTCAAAAGTTACTAATGATATCTTAGTTGTCAAATCCATTGCCCTTTTCTCAATCCTCATACTCCTTAATCCCTCTATAGCCTTTGGCATGGTCAATCACCCTCACCTCCTCAATATTCTCTTCCTCCTAGGTTTTTGTGACACCACTCTCTCTTGGTTCTTTTCCTACCTATCTGATTGCTCCTCAGTTTCCTTTGCAGGATCCTTAATGAGATTATGCCCTGGTGTCTGAAAAGTTCTGTCCTAGGTCCTCTTCTCTTCTCTCTCTCTATACTATTTCACTTAGTGATCTCATCAGCTTCCATGGCTTTATGACCCTATCTGTGCTAGCAATTCTTAGATCTACCTATCCTGCCCAATCTCTCTACTGACCTCCAATCTCACATCTCTGACTGCTTTTCAGAGATCTCAAACTGGACATCCAAGTGACATCTTAAACTCACTGTCTCCAAAACTGAACTCATTATCTTTCTTTCTAAATCTTCACCCCTTCTATCTTCCCTGTTACTGTAGGGGGCAACAATATCCTACCATTCCCCCAGGCTTACAACCTAGGTGTCATCCTTGACTTCTCACTATCTCTAATTCCTCATATCCAATCTATTGTCAAGGCCTGTTGATTCTACCTTTGTAAAATCTCTCAAATACCCTCCCTTCTCTGCCTTGACACTGCCACCACTTTGGTACATGCCCTCATTACTCAACTCGTGAACTATCGCAATAGCCTGCTGCCTGACTCACTTCTCTCCCCATTCTAACCCACTCTCCATTCAGCCATGAAAGTGATTTTCCTAAAGCTTTGGTCTGGTCATGTCACCCCCCTACTCAATAAACTCCAGTGGCTCCCTTTTGCCTACCTCCAGGGCATTCCCAGATAGAGTCATTCATTATCCTAAAGTTGAATTGGAAGCTGAAGACCTTGGTTTTAATCCCATTTCTACCAAAAGTCCATTCCAATCCAAATTCATGTTTGGAAATGTGTGTTCCTCAAGCATTGTCTGATCATGTCACTCACTGAATTAAAGATATACAGTGCTTGTCTTTTGCTTCTAGGATGAAGTGTCTATTCCTCAGCCTGACACTCAAAGCCCTTCACCATCTGGTTCCAAGTTATCTTTTCAGGCTAATTACTTACTCTGATGTAAACCCATATTCCAGCAACATTGGCCTACATGCTGCTCCTGGTGTGCAACATTCCTCTCCATTCTATCTCTATACCTTGCTCGGCCTGTCATTGATATCTAGAATGCAATCCTTCATCTCTACCCCTTACCTCCCTTAGAATGTGACAGGGTGGACTTAAGTACAACCATCTCTAAAGGGCCTTTCCAGTTCACAGTGTCCTCTCCCAAAGCACATTGGGTTTATTTTGTAAAGAGATTGCATTTGCTTATTTACTAAAGTAGTATCCCCTTAGAACATAGTAACATTCCTGAAATAAGGGATTATTTCACTTTTGTATTTCTAATCTGAGCATTTAGCACAGTGCCTGCCACATAATAGATGGGTATTAAGTGTATTTTGAATGACTCACTTCTACAGTGTATTTCATTTTGTCTCTGGATACTTAATGGTCTGGGCTGACATTATTCTGGAGATTCATATTTTGCATCTTTTGAACACCAGCTTTTTTTTTTTTATAGACCCCACCCCCCTTCCACTATCTTTAAAGTGGTCTCTCTGTTAGTCACATTTGCCTGAAAGCAGTTAATGATATAAGATAGAGTATACATGTATTTGGGAATGTTTCAGGCTGCCTTCCAAAAATAAGTAAGTTTGAAGAAGTACATTGTTTTTGTTTGACCATTTTGTTCTCATAAATATGCCTTTTAATTATGATTTGGGAATAAGAGGCAGCAATGGAGTAGTGAGAAGAGAACTATTTTTGAGGCAAAAGACCTATGTTTGGAACTCAGGTCTACCAATTACTAACTGTGTGATTCTGGACAAGTCACTTAAATTTTTGTTGTGTTTATTTCATCATTTATAAAATGGTATGGAACTATTGCATGCAATTTTCCTACCTCACAAGGTTGTTGTGAGAATCAAATGTAAATAAATAAAAAATCAAATAAATGTAAAGTGCTTCATAAAACATGACACCATAAATGTCATTACTCTCATTCTTACATTTTATTGAAAAAAATGCATCATGCTTAGGGTAATCTAAGGCCCATAGATAGCTGCACCCCTGAGTTAAGCTGCAGTAGTAAAAAATGGTGGGAATATTGAAAACAAAAGTTACCACATCATAATTGAGTTTGTGATAGGTGAGAAGAATAAAGCCAGGCATATTTCAACATGCCCTATTTTTGGAGAGTGCAGAAGGTTTCTGACAAAAGATTGGTAAGAAACAGCTCAATATTTTTTCAGGGAAACCTGATCTGTGAAAGTTGGGAAGCTCTCAAGTGTATAAATCTTAAAGCACAAGCAGAAATTAGACTGGTAGGCTAGATTACATTAAATAAAATATAAATGATAAGAGGCAAAATTCAGTTGGGCTTTTAAAATTCAAAATCAGAACTACTAGATATTTAAGAAATACCTATTTTTTCCTGTTAAAAAAGGAGATAGGAAATTTCATAGATACCAAGCTCAATATTTATGAAAGAGAAAAAGATAAAATTCCAATTTTGATGACAAAGGGGTAGTTGCTTAAAGAGATGTATATAGAGGCACACAATATATCAACAAGCTCAATTTTAAAAAAAAGTAGAAAAGTTAGAAGAAAAGCCAATTAATGGAGAACAAATGCAAAAGTGTAAAACATTTCTCTACCAATTGCAACAGGAAAGCTAAAACCCAAAGGGATCTGAAGCTGGGCAGAAAAGTTAAAAATGAAGGAAAAGGTTTTCTTTTTTTTAAAAGAAATACTATGGGGAAAAGTAGTTATTAAATTAAAATTCTTATTTTTGCTTCTATTTCTTCTGACAGGGAAGATCTTTGGATGAGAAAGAACTGAATAAAAATGGTTAATGTGGAGTTGAAAGCCCTAAATAACTAAAAAGATAGTAAGATTACTTAGTTGCCTTTGATGAAGTAATTTCAGTGAGAACAGAGGAAATATAATTTAGGGTGGTACTGAAAAATTGGCAGATGTGATTGTTGAATGATTGCTAACATTGAATATTTGTGGAGAATAGGGAAAGAGCCAGAGGATTATGGAACAACAATATCCCAATTTTGTTTGAAGAAAAAGAATGGAGTCTACAAACTACTGGCAAGTGAGCTTGACTTAGAATTCTGGCAAAATCCTAGAACATATTATGGAAGAGTTGGTTTGTGAACATCTAGGAAAAGAAACAGTGATCACAAAGATTCCACATGATTTTGTCAAGAACTATCAAATGAAGGGCAGCTAGGTGGTGCAGTGGATAGAGCATTGGCCCTGGAGTCAGGAGGACCTGAGTTCAAATCCAGTCTCACACACATAGCACTTACTAGCTGTGTGACCCTGGGCAAGTCACTTAACCCCATTGCTCAGTCAAAAAAAAAAAAAGAACCATCAAATAAGTGTTAGCTTTATATTCTTTTTATATGAGGTAACCTCACTAGTAGTTCAAGGTAATTTTGTAGGTATAGTTAACCTAGATTTTTTCTCAAAACATTTGTGAAATTCTTCCATTTTTTTTTAAGATGGAGAGGTGCTGGCTAAGTGATAGTACAGTAAGACAGATTTTTACCTTTATGAATGTGCGGTGGATACAAATACGAGCCATTAATGTTTTGTTGTCATCTTGGGAGGATGTTTCTAGTGGACAATCTCAACTGAACAAAGAAAAGCAATTGGATTAAGGCCACTCGACCTTTTAGATTATGTAGGAATTGCCAATACATCCTGAAAGGAAAGTGAACCAATTTTCAGTTCAGTCTTTTAAAGATATAGATGTCTCTGTACTGATAGTAGCTTCCAGAATCATGTTTAAATCTTGGCTTTGATTCTGAATTATTTGTCATTTTTAGCAATGACTGAAATAATGACATAGATATCATCATTATTTTATTATTAGATTTTTGGGTAACACAAAGCTGGAAGGATAACTAACATGCCCAAACTGAGATATAACAATAATAGGAATCATAATAATTAATAATAGTAAACAGGTGAGAACATTAGGCCAAAACTAATTAGATGAAATTTAACAGGGATGACTGTATGTCTTACACTGGGATTAAGATAAAAATAACTTTATAGGTAGAAGATGAGGCAGGCATGTCTAGTAGTTCAATTGAAAAAAAGACCTTGAAATGTTAGAGGATGGTAAATTCATCATAAGCTAACAATGTGATATGGCAACCCAGAAAGCTAATGAAAATTTAAGCTGCATTAAGAGAAGCAGCATATTCAGTACCAGAAAGGAGATGATCCTACTATACTCTAATTAGACCACTTGTATAGCATTGTGTCCATATCTGAGCACCAGGAAGGAAGGAAGGAAACAAGTATTTGGTAAAAGCCTACTATTTGCCAAGCATTATGTTAAGTGCTTTACAAACACCATCTTATTTGATTCGCACAAAAACCCTGTGAGGTAAATGGTGTTATTATTCCAATTTTATTAGTTGAGAAAGCAGAGGCAGATAGAAATTAAGTAACTTGCCCAGGGTCACATAGCTAGTAAGTGTCTGAAGCTAGATTCGACCTCAGGTCTCCATCACTTAAGACCCAAGGCTCTATCTACTGTACCACCTAATAGATAAATTATAGAGTATTGAGAAGAGGGCAGCTAGGACCTTAAATTCATACCAAATGAGTTTGATGGACTTGGGGAAATTTCGTCAAGAAGATAAAACTTGGCAGGTATGATAATTGTCCTCAAGTATTTGAATGACTGTCATCTCAAAGAGTATTTAGACATCTCCTGGGCCCCAGAAGGCAGCATTTGAGACAATGGGGAGAAGTTACACAGAGGCAAGTTTGGGTTTGAGGTAAGAAAAAAAATATTCTGGTGATTAGAGCTGTCCTAAAGGAGAGTGGGATGCTTTGGAAGGTGGTGGATTCCTGCTGACAGGAACTCCTCAGACAAAATCTAGCCAGTCATTTGCAGGATACGTAATTAAGTAGATCCAAATTTAGGTGTAGGTTGAACTGAATGACCTCTGGGGTTATTTCTACTTTGATATTTGGTGTTTTTGTGAAATAGCCATTATAGCTTTATATTTTTACTTCCCTTGAAGGAAGCATGTTGACTGTGCCAGCTCAGGAGAGGGTAACTAATCACATCACAAAATAGTTAGTAACTAAATGAAGAAATGAGGTTTTTTTTGGGGGGAGGAAAGGGTGTTGTTGGGGTGTCTTTAAGGGGAAAGGAAGAGTAATAAGGAAGACACAGTGCACTAATTGAGTCATTTGGAATGTTTAATGGGGTAAGAAGATAAAAGGGATGCCAAATAACATTTCAAGTAAGGAAGGAAGGAAGGAAGGCTGGAATCAGTCTAATTCCTTGCACTGGACTAAATTAGGGAAGAAAAGTTGAAAGAAAAGCATCTGTATGGTATGTATCTATACATATCATTAGTTTTCTATCTCCTATACACACTATATGCATACACCACACACTTAGCAAACTCTATCTATAAGCCCACATAGACACTTATTCAGATAATTTTTTTCATTCAGATATATATATATATATCTTTTATGTATATATGCATATATATGTCTATATTTATGTGTGTGTGTATACACACACTCACACACACACACACACGGTATCTTACCATGGAGTTTCATACATCTGACAAAAAAGAAAGAAACTTTTGTCCAACAAAGTAATTTCTTTACCTCTTCTTCCA
This sequence comes from Vombatus ursinus, assembly GCF_900497805.2. Classification (NCBI taxonomy): domain Eukaryota; kingdom Metazoa; phylum Chordata; class Mammalia; order Diprotodontia; family Vombatidae; genus Vombatus; species Vombatus ursinus. The sequence continues at coordinate 14,274,019 of NW_020954580.1, read as the reverse complement.
TTTTAGGAGCCTTTCATATTCCTTCAAATCCTTCCACATTCTTATCCTCCCCCAACACACATCCAAGCTCCTAAATATGTGGAAAGATATCCTTCTTTGGGTTACTCATAACTTCTAGTGATGAATAGTAGAAAGTATATTATCCCCTTATATACTGATATCCTTAACATTACTTGGTTGAGTAAGTACTATTTATTTATAAGTACTATTAATTTAGTACTACTGCTTTAATTTACAAAGTTAATATGCTTGATGTCTCAGTCAACAAGCATTTATTAAGCACTTATTACGTGTCAGGTACTGTGATAAGTGCTGGGTATACAAAGACAGGCAAAAACAATTCCTACCATCAAGGAGCTTTCCTTCTAGACTGTTAAAGTGCTAATAAATACCTTCTATCCAAAGACCATCCAACCCGACATCATTAAGTTGTATTGTCAGCTTGGTTTTACAGTCAAGTCCAAAGCATTTATTAAGTTCTATTCTGTGCTAAATGCTGAGGATGTTAGGAAAGACAAAAGTCAGTCCCTGTTTTTAGGGAATCCACAGTCTAATGAAGAAGACAATATGAAAACAACTATGGTGAAGCAAACTATATACAGGATACATTAGAAATAATCGAGAGTAGGATGGCACTAACATTAAGGGGGAATTGGGATACAGACATACATATATATATATACATATATATATGTATATGTATATATATGTATATATGTGTGTGTATATATATGTGTGTGTATATATATATATGGTGGGATTTTAGTTCAGACTTGAAGGAAACTAGGAAAGACAGGAGGTGGAGATGAGAAGAGAAAGTTTTATAGGCATGAGGGAATGGTCAAAGTAAATGCATGGAGTCAAGGGATGAAGAATCTCCATTGGGCATCAGCAAGGAGGCTAGTGTTGCTATATTGCAGAGTATGTTCAAAGGAGCTATGTAAGGTATAAAAGTAGGAGGGAGTAGATTATAAAGGGCTTTAGATTCCAAATAGAGAGTTTTATATTTGATCCTAGAGGTGACAGGGAGACACTGAAGTTTATTGAATAGATGGGGTACATGATCAGACCTGAACTTTTGAAAGATTAATTTGGGGGCAGCTAGGTAGCACGGTGGATAGAGCACCGGCCCTGAAGTCAGGAGGACCTGAGTTCAAATCTAGCCTCAGATCAAATACTTGACACTTACTAGCTGTGTGACCCTGGGCAACTCACTTACCCCTAATTGCCTTTAAAAAAAAAGAAAGATTAATTTGACAGCCAAGTGGAGGACAGACTAGAGTGGACAGAGACTTGAGGGAGGTAGACACAACAGTAGGGTATCATAATAGTACAGGTGTGAGGTGATAAAGTTCTGCACCAAGGTAGTAGTGGTGTGAAAGGAGAGAAGGTGGCATACATGAGAGACATTATAAAGGTAGACTCAAAGGAAAGAAGGAAGAAAAATATATGTTATGTACCCACACTGATGAAATCATAGCTCCTTCAGGAACAGTGCAATGTACATGTATTAGTAGCCAGGAAGTAGGCTTTTACTCTGTTGGAAAATTGTTAAGATTAGATTGTTCCCAAGCCTGGTCAATCCTTACTAGTTCATCTAAGTCAACTAGGATAAAATTATTTTTACCTGTTAACCAAATAATGGATTTATTTTTCAAGTCTCAAGGAGCTAGACCCATTAAAATTATTCTTCACTTCTGGTGTTCTTATTAGAAATCTTAGGGGGCAACCAAAGAATAGATATATAACATGAAATCCTTTTACTTGTAGAAATGTCTGTAATATACCCTTATATTTGTGTAGTGTAGATTTGCATATGGGTACCTAGGTAGCACAGTAAATGGAGGGCCAGGTCTGGACTCAGGAAGACTCATCTTCCTGAGTTTAAATCTGACCTCACTTACTAGATGTGTGACTCTGAGCAAGCCACTTGAGCCTGTTTGGCTCAGTTTCCTCATCTGTAAAATGAACTGGAGATGGAAATGGCAAACCACCCCAGTGTCTTTGTGAAGAAAACCTCAAAAAGGATCATGAAAAATTGGACTTGACTAAAAAGTGACTGAACAACAACGGATTTGTATATATTCTACATATGTGGGGAAATAATCCTACTCTGATGTTTCATTGTGATGTGCAAGGGACCCTGCAGTCTTGAAAGCCATAGCATTGGAATGCAAGCTAAGTCAGTTTCTGGTAACCTAGATAGTTTCTGAACATATTCCCAGTGATGAACTGTGCGTCTGTGGTCCAAGGGCTTTGTTAATTAAATTCAGAGAGGCTCATCTGTGACTTCACTGAAGAGAAATGAGCCCCCTGGTCAGGATCTAGGTCTAAGACCATCTCCAAGTTACAGAGAGGCTGTAATCTGCACCCTTTGATGGAGGTGTACCCATCTCAGTAAGGTACTGACTGAAATCATGAGTCCATAAAGCATTGAAATACATGGGGAGAAGAACAGAAAATGAAATGTAATTTTACGGATATAGGGAGCTCTCAGATGAGGGAACTTCTTTCATCAGTGCTGGTCAGAACCTTCTCTACAACTAAATTAGAGTCTTAGTTGTCTACAGGAGTGGGAGATTAGATGATTTGCCAAAGGTCACACATCCAGTACATGTCAGAGATAGGATCTGAACTCATATCTTGGCTCCAAGATCAGCTCTCTATCTATCATGCCACATTTACTCTCTGTACATACTTGATGTGTATAGTTGGATTTAGACAAAATTGGTGTAAACACATTTCCTTCCTGCTTGCCTTGCCAAAATTGAGTCCAAAACCAGTTTTTTCTTTTTTTCCATTTCTTGCTTTTCCAGTAACTTTCACGAGCTCTATTTTCCATTTTTAAAATGTAGAGTGTATGAAAGATGCTCTATAAAGTCAAATTCATGTCTATAATCTCTAATGGCTTCTTCATGCTGTAACTACTATTCTGGGATTTTGTAGCCATAACACAATGAACTGTAATCAACAGCATAATACAAGATGAGATTAGAATTGCTATGCCTGATCACCCAATCAAACAGGACTACTTTAGTGCAACATGCACATGCACTGTCGCCTCCTGACCATCCATTTATAGAAATTGCAAATAACTTTGTAACTCTAGCGCATAATCAGTATATGGGAGCCATTCTCCTGGTACACTCCAGGGTTCAAGCAGAATCCCATGAAAGGGCATTGTTTTGGAGTTGAGAAAGACCACTCCAGCACAGGCAGAAGATGGCTGGAAATGTCAACGCCTGTTCGGGTGAACAGCACTTGTTTAACATTCCTCACTCAGCTATTTGGAGATTAAATTTTTAAGCAAAGTCCTTATTTGCAATTAATGATAATGAATCAAATGTTTGGCAGTTACAATGTCTTTTCATTAGAGGATCTTAAAACCCCTTCCGAGCACTATTTAGCTAAGACTCATAATATCTCTTTTGATAGGTGGTGTATATGATTAGCAGCTTTCAGCATGATGAGTCTAGGCTTAGCATTTGGATTCTGGGGCTTCAAACTAACCAAACATCTGACCTGCCTATCATGGCTATCCACTTTTTCCAGAGAGGAAACTAGGATTAAGTGATTGGCCCAAGGTCACATAGTAAATTAGTGACAGGCCAAATACTGTAATTCAGCTCTCCCGGCTTGAATGGTTTGCTCAAACAAGGTCAGTTTAGCCATCTCCCTGTTTTAGATAGGATCATCTCTTTTGCTAAACAAATACCAGAGGCAAAGGCCATTGACAGGACTTTCTAAAACCAAAAATGAAGTCAGGAAACATCTATAACTGAAGTTTGAGATACAAAGTTCTCTTTGTTGAATGTTTTAAAAAGATTGTCCAGATTCTAGAAGAAACAATATATTTACTGAAGACTAATACTCAAGCCTAGCAGCTAGCTCCCTTTGAAAAGACATGAGATGCTTTTGGCATATACTATTTATCCTTAATTCTTTTTTCCCTGAAGGTCTTAAGGAGATGTTTTATCCTTGTTGTTGCTGTTGAATAGTTTCAGCCATGTCTGACTCTTCATGACCCCATTTGGGGTTTTCTTGGCAGAGATACTACAGCGGTTTGCCATTTCCTTCTCCAGCTCATTTTATGAATGAAGTACTGAGGCAAACAGAGTCAAGTGACTTGTCCAGACTTGTCCCATAACCAGTAAATCTGAGGCTGGATTTGAATTCAGGAAAGAAGCATCTTCCTGGTTCCAGGCCCAACAATCTATCTACCATTCCACCTAGCTGCCCTCATGTTATCCTTAGAGTATAGCTCTTTTCTGTACAAGAGCTGTCGTGTCTGTTAGGAAAGATTAAGGAGCTAAGAAACAGTAGTGTTTAATCAGGAGTCCAGGATTCGAATCCCAGCTCTCATATTTACTACAGAGAGCAGCTATGTGACAAGTCACTAAAACACTCTGATCCTCAATTTCAGCATCTGAAAAATGGGTATGATAGTACTGATACTACTCTCCTCATAGAAAGGAGCTTTTTTTTTTTTACTATGGTGAAATATAGATATCATTATTATTATCATTATTGTTGTTGTTATCATTATTACATTTGTTATCATTACTCCCTTTGTTGTTGTTGTTGAATACCTGAAGGATATATGGATTCATTGTAATGGTTTTTTCTTTCCATTGACACACATCACAACTCTTCTGTTTTAGAGACAATTTTTATGAGTTGTAACAACAACAACAACAACAAATCACACACAGTAGTCATTCTTCTTGTGAGGAGTCTCCCGGCATTTAGGGACACCATCTCTTTGACATGGCTATAAAATCCATTTCTGGTTTGAAATATGAAGTATGATATAGAGTAGGGGTTTTTAAGCTGGGATCTTGGATCTTATTTCTAAAAATATTTTGGGAACTGTATTTTAATATAATTGGTTTCCTTTGTAATCTAATGCATTTTATTTTATGTCTTTAAAAGTATAGTTCTAAGCAGGGGTCCATAGGCTTTACCAGATGGACTAAGGAGTCCATGACACAAAATGTTAGGAATATCTGGCATAAAGGAAGGAATAATGACCTTAGAGACATAATACCTCTATATAAATCCCATTGTTCTATTACTTATGAGCTGGATGGCCTTAGGCAAACCATTTGAACTCAGTAGCTCTCTGTTTCTTCACATTTATTATGGGAAGTAAGGACCAGATGATCCCTATGGTTCCTTCCACCTTGATAGGACCTGCTAGAACTTTTGCAATGGTGACATAGCTTTAGAGACTTCAGGATCCCCTTGTTGCCTCAGTTAGGGCCTGGGATTATCTAGCTGAACAATATTTTACAATAAAATCCTTAGAAGGAACTAAGGAAGAATTATGCATTATTTTCAGGGAAGAAAACAAATGACAATTTTTTTTTTCCCTGTAGACTAAAGTGTTAAGAAACCTAGTCTAGAAAATGGGTTTTCTCACTTAGATACCAAAAGGGGGACTCAGAAAGCTAAAGTGCTGATGGGAGAAAGGGGAGGGATTGCATAATAACGTAGGACCTTGAAATCACAAGCAGCATTAGAGATTTATTACGTAGGCTCAGTTATGGGTCTATTTAGCCATTCTTTAAAAATAAGCATTATCACTTGAAGGGGACACATAGTACAGATCTTATATCTTTGACCTTTGATTTCGCATAGTAGGGAAGGCACAAAGCTGTAGCCAATAGCCTCCTGCCCGCAATGGAGATGCTTTCAGCCAATATATTTAATCAGAGAAAACCAGGGCTTTCAAGGCTGGTTTTTGGAAAGTAACTTTCATAAACTATCTGTAGAGTCATACGGTACCTGGGGGAAGAGGGAAGGAGCCTGATAAAATCTTGTTGCTTCAGAACATGAGGATGCCACAGGTTAGCACTGAATCTTAAGTACCTAATCTACTGGTGGTGGGAGAACTCTCCCAATTATAGACTGCAGATAATACAATGGTGACCATGTCTATTAGTGAGTTTTCCTAGTTCTTTAGCTTTCCTAGGAGTCATGCTGCTGAGCTTCTTAAGGGAGCAGCTAGAGGAATAATTTGGAGTGAACCACAGAGTCAGCAGTGGTTGTATCCTAAGGTTAGTTTCCCCTTCCACTATCTCAAGCATTCTGTAGAAACTTGTGAAACTTTATAATGAAGTGGCAATGTTTGGGTATGTGATACTTCAGAAAATGAACTTCTTTCCCAGATCCCTGAGAAATAGACACTGAAGGAATAACAGTTTTGGTGAGGGAAGGATAAAGGGGAATTTAGGAAGCATTAAGTATGCATGGAAAAAGCCTGGGTAAATCAGTAGGAAGAAGCTGGAGAATCTAGGTTACCTCATGTCTAGAATTCAAGGAATATGCCAGGGGGGTGAGAGAGAGAGAGCGAGAGAGTGAGAGAGACAGAGAGACAGAGAGAGACAGAGAGAGACAGAGAGAGACAGAGACAGAGAGAGAGACAGGGAGACAGAGACAGAGAGAGAGACAGACAGAGAGACAGAGACAGACAGACAGAGAGACAGAGAGAGAGAGACAGACAGAGAGAGGTTCAGAAATGAGAGGAGGGGGAGAGAGGGCTTAATGTGAATTCTGATTATTTCATGTTTGTCTAGCTCTGTCCATGAAAGTGATTAAATTCCTATTTCAGCCCAGAGCTTCAAATGTGAAAAGCATCTTCTATTTCCTATCTTTGTGTCTTTACATGGATTATTTCCCATGCCTGGAATTCACTGTTCCTTACCCCTTCCTTCCTCCCTCCCTCCCTCCCTTCCTTCCTTCCTTCCTTCCTTCCTTCCTTCCTTCCTTCCTTCCTTCCTCCTTCCTTCCTTCCTTCC
>NW_020954580.1:14223525-14267119 GCF_900497805.2 Vombatus ursinus | reverse complement strand
CTTCCTTCCTTCCTTCCTTCCTTCCTTCCTTCCTTCCTTCCTTCCTTCCTTCCCCCTATCTCTCTGAATCTTTATCTTCATCCAGGATTCAGCTTCTATGCCATCTCCTATGTGAAGACTTCCTCTCTATCCTCTCAAGTCTTTAAGACTTCTCTCTCTCATACTTGAAATACCTTTTACTAACTTATCTGTTTGAATTCATTTCCTAAAAGTTGGATTGTATCAGTGCAACTGGCTACTTAGCTAGATTTTGGATATATATGTATATACATAAATATTATATATTACACACACACACACACACAGAGTATGTGTGTGAATAAAATGACACAAACCAAACAAAATATGCAATTTATAAGTAAAAAATAAGGCAGCTAGATGGTGCAGGGATAGAGTGCCAGGCCTGGAGACAGGAAGACTCATCTTCCTGTGTTTAAACCTGGCTTCAACATGTACTAGCCAAGTGACCCTAGGCAAGTCACTTAATCCTGTTTTCCTCAGTTTCCTGATCTGTAAAATGAACTGGAGAAGGAAATGACCAACTGCTCCAGTGTCTTTGCCAAGAAAACCCCAAATGGGGTCAGGAAAAGTTGGACATGACTGAAAAATGACTTGAAAACAAACAAAAAGTGAAGATGCAAGGCAAGGGTACATGCACTTAAGTCTGCAGACATCTCTGCCTCCTGGCCTTCTACATTTCCTACCAAGTTGGGTAAGTCACTATCAACCTAATCAACCCACTACTAGTAGTAGGGGAGCTCCACAAGTTATTGTCTCAGCAGACAGTCCATCAGTGACAGTGTAATAACAAAGGGGGTCACGTTCCTGTAAAGACATCCTCCAGCAGCTAAACATCACTGTGCAAGGCACCAGAAAGCAGGAGCCAAACATTTGAGTTCAAGCCCTGGGTGAGCAGGAGCCAAAGAAAGAAGTGCAAGGCCCAGGTGCCCAGCCATCCCCTAGAGGCCACACTCACCAACCTCTCCCCAAGAGCTCCAGTGTTGCTGACCCCAGCCCAGCACCTGGTAAACTACCAGGACCCTACAGGCAGACAATGTGCTGGGGGATGTGTGTCAGCCTGGAGTTTTGCCACATGTGGCCCTCTAGGTCCTGAAGCACTGCCCTTTGAATCCAAACTTCACAGAATAATGACGATAATGAGGCAACATACCCAAACTTATGGGATTTTGTGAAAGCAGTTCTTAGGGGAAGTTTTATATCTCTCAGTGCTTACATGAATAAAATAGAGAAAGAAGAGATTAATAAATTGGGTATGCAACTAAAAAAGCTAGAGAAAGAACAAATTAAAAATCCCCAATTAAATAACAAATTAGAAATTCTGAAAACCAAAAGAGAGATTAATAAAATTGAAATTAAGAAAACTATTGAACTAATAAATAAAACTAAGAGTTGATTTTATGGAAAAAACAATGAAATAAATAAACCTTTGGTTAATTTGATTAAAAAAAAAAGAAGAAAACCAAATTACGAGCATCAAAAATGAAAAGGGTGAATTCACCACCAATGAAGAGGAAGTCAAAACAATAATTAGGAGCTATTTTGCCCAACTTCATGCCAAAAAATTTGAACTGGATGAATATTTACAAAAAATATAAATTGCCCAGATTAACAGAAGAGGAAATAAAATACTTAAAACCATTTCAGAAAAAGAAACTGAACAAACCATCAATGAACTCCCTGAGAAAAAAATCTCCAGGGATAGATAGATTTACAAGCGAATTCTATCAAACATTTAAAGAACAATTAATTCCAATACTATATAAACTAGTTGGGAAAATAAGTGAAGAAGGAGTTCTACCAAATTCTTTTTATAATACAAATATGGCACTGATACCTAAACCAGGAAGAGCTAAAGCAGAGAAATAAAACTATAGACCAATTTCCCTAAAGAATATAGATGCAAAATTTTAAAATAAAATATTAGCAAAGAAATAATAGCAACTAATAGTGAATATAATACACTATGACCAGGTAAGATTTATACCAGGAATGCAGGGCTGGTTTAATATTGGGAAAACTATCAGAATAATTGCCCATGCCAACAACAAAACTAACAGAAATCATATGATAGATGATATCAATAGATGCAGAAAAGCATTTGATAAAATAGACCCATTCCTATTAAAAACACTAGTGAGCATAAGAAAAGTCTTCCTTAAAATGATATGTAGCATCTACCTAAAACCATCAGCAAGCATTATATGTAATGAGGATAAGCTAGAAGCATTTCCAATAAAATTGGGGGTGAAACAAGGATTTCCATTATCACCACTGTTATTCAATATAGTGCTAGAAATATTAGATGTAGCAATTAGAGAAGAAAAAGAAATTGAAGGAATTAGAATAGTCAAAGAAGAAACAAAGCTATCACTCTTTGCAGATGATATGATGGTATACTTAGAAAATCCTAGAGAATCAAGTAAAAAATTACTCAAAATAATAAACAAATTTAGCAAAGTTGCAAGATATAAAGTAAACCCACACAAATCATCAGCATTTCTATATATTACTAATAAAGTCCAACAGCAAGAGATAGAGAAATTCCATTTAAAGTTACTGTAAACAATATAAAATATTTGGAAGTCCACCTGCCAAAACAAATGCAGGAACTATATGAACACAATTACAAAACATTTTTCACACAAATAAAATCAGATCTAAGTAATTGGAAAAATATCAGTTGCTCATGTGTAGGCTGAGCTGATATAATGAAAATGACAATTCTACCTAAATTAATTTACTTATTCAGTACCATGCCAATCAAACTACCAAAAAATGATTTTATAGAGCTAGAAAAAAATAACAAAATTCATCTAGAAGAACAAAAGGTCCATAATATCAAGAGAACTAATGAAAAAAAATGCAAGGGAATGTGGCCTACCTGCACCAGATCTTAAATTGTATTACAGAGCAGCAATCATCAAAACTACTTGGTAGTGGCTAAGAAATAGAATAGTGGATCAGTGGAATAAGTTAGGTATGCACGACATGACAGTCAATGACTATAGTAATCTACTATTTGATAAATCCAAAGATTCCAGCTTCTGGGTCAAGAACTCAGTATTTAACAAAACTGCTGGGAAAACTGGAAAATAGTACGGCAGAAACTAGGCACAGACCAACATCTTAAATCCTATACCATGATAAAGTCAAAATGGTTATATGATTTAAATATAAAGACTGATAATATAAGCAAACTAGGAGAGCAAGGAATAGTTTACCTATCAGATCCATGGAGAAGGGAAGAATTTATAACCAAACAAGTGATAGAAAACTTTATGAAATGCAAAATAGGTGACTTTGATTCCATCAAATTAAAAAGTTTTAGCACCAACAAAGCCAATGCAACCAAGCTTAGAAGGGGAAACAGAAAGCTGGGAAATAATTTTTACAGCCAGTATCTCTGATAAAGGCCTCATTTCTCAAATACATAGAGAACTGAGTAAAATTTATAAGAATACAAGCCATTCTCTAATTGATAAATGGTCAAAGGATATGAATAGACAATTTTCAGAGGAAGAAATTAAAGCTATCTATAGTCACATAAAAAACGCTCTAAATCACTATTGATTAGAGAAACATAAATCCAAACAACTCTGAGGTACCATATCACACATATCAGACTGGCTAACATGACAAAGCAGGAAAATTATAAATGTTGGAGGAGATGTGAGAAAATTGGAACTCTAATGCATTGTTGGTGGAGTTGTAAACAGATCCAACCATTCTGGAGAGCAATTTGGAATTATGCCCAAAAGGGCTATAAAATTATGCATACTTTTTGACCCAGCAATACTACTTGTAGGTCTATATCCCAAAGAGATCATAAAAATGGGAAAAGAACCCATATGTACAAAAATATTTATAGCAGCTCTTTTTGTGGTGGCAAAGAATTGGAAATTGAGGGGATGTCCATCAACTGGGGAATGTCTGAACAAGTTGTGGTATATGGATGTAATGGAATACTATTGTGCTGTAAGAAATGATGAGTAGGTGGACTTCAGAAAAACCTGGAAAGACTTTTATGAACTAATGCTGAGTGAAATGAGCAGAACCAGGAGAACATTGTACACAGTAACAGCCACATTGTGTGATGACTGACTTTGATAGACTTAGCTCTTCTCAGCCATGCAGGGATCTAAGACAATTCCAAAAGTCTCATAATGGAAAATGTTGTCCACGTCCAGAAAAAGAACCACGAAATGTGAATGCAGATGGAAGCATGCTATTTGTTCTCCTTTTTTTTTTTGGCTTTCTTTTTTCTTTCTCATGGTTCCTCCCATTATTTCTAATTCTTCTATGCACCATGACTAATGTGAAAATATGCTTAATATGAATGTATGAGTAGAGCCTAGATCAGATTGCATGCCATATGGGCAGTGGGGAAGTGAGCAAAGGGGGAGAAAATTTGAAATTCAAAATCTTGTGAGAGTGAATGTTGAAAACTAAAAATAAAGAAATTATTTAAAGTACAAAACTTGGACTCAGTCAAACGGCCACATCCAAGGACCTAGAAGGCCACCTATGGCCTTGAGGGTGCAGGTTCCCTACTCCTTGAGTAGAGTCAGTGCAAAAGCATGGACTTAGGAGATGGAGCTTCATGGGAGCAGAACAACAAGAAGTCCAGCATGGCTAGATCTTGGAGTATGTGGAGGGGAACAATGTGTAAGAAGGTTGGAAAGGTAAGAAGGGAACAACTTATGAGGTTTCACTTACCAAACAGGAGTTCCTTTGCTTTTTCCCTGATTGGAGAGGGTGAAGGATGGATGTTGGAGTGCTTCTTCCAGATCATCCATTTAAGAAGAACATCCAGGGCTGTCATCTCCTCATTTCCCACCTGACTGCTCTTCTGGACTTAGTCATAGGCTCTAGAAACTCATTTCCTTGCAAAATCACATCAACTCTTAAAATTCCCACCCCTTCAGCATCCCCTCCCTAGGCCCTTCTCCTTTTTTTATTCAAGATGGTGGGGGTCAACATTGGAAAGTTCTTCCCAGATGCTCCATTTAATGAGGGAACTGAGGGTAGCCATCTGATAATTTCTCACCTGGCTGTAGGATTTTATCATACCTCATCTCTTTCTTCCCCCATTTCTTTTAAAGAAGTGTTGTTTTCTCTCATTAGATTGTGGGCTTCTTGAGGTCAGGGACTGTCTTGTGTATTCTTTGTATCCTTATTCCCTAAAACATAGTAAGTACTTAATAAATGATTATTGACTGACTAACTGGATGGCACTGGACTAATTAAAGGGGGGCATGATTAAATAATATAGTAGGTAGTAGGAATTGTGGGATTTAATGCTTTTTCACTTTTATGAGTAAGGGACATTGTCAGATTTGTAGGCAGCCAGTAGATGGAGGAATTGAATGAAAGAGAGAGACAGACAGAAAGAGAGAGACAGAGTAAGAGAGCAAGAGTTAGAGAGAAGGGATAATAGTGTAACAATCTTTTGGAAAATGCAGCACAGGATGGGATAAAGGAGTAGATGTTGGAGTTAGCCTGAATGAGGAGAAAGTGCACCTCCCAGGATTGGGTCAAAGAAAGAAATAGTTGAAGATAATATTAAGTAATTGTGAGGTGAGGATAGAATAAGAAGGACTTGGTGAATAGCCTAGACATCTCAGTAAAGAATACAGTCAAAGACTTTAGATGAACAAGTGGGGAATAGTTGTTATGAGAGAAAGAGTTGGACATGACTGACTGAACTACAACAAGTAGAGAAAAGTTTTAGAATGGCTGTTGTGAAAAATGGTATAGAGAAATAATTAAGAAGGAATAAAAAAGGGGGTCTTGAAGCCATAGGGCCCAACTGAGATTAGATGACATAAGAGAACTCAATCAGCAAGAGTATATGTTTTCCTCCAGTTATATTCAACAGCATATGAGTAGAAGAGGAGGGTGATAGTGGGATCCAGGATTGAAGTTCCATAAAGCATGAACAACAAAAAGACAAGATAGAGAGTAGAGGATAGTATAGCTGAACTGATTCACTAAGATCTTGGGAATGGGAAGAGAGTATAGTCAGATCAGAAGTGATAGTATAGCCAAGTTCTGTAGGTGGGGTGGGGGAATTGAAAGTCATGGGGAGGATGAAGTATAGGTTTAGCAGGTATCAGGCATAAGAAGAGAACTGGGCAATAAGTGGGTATGATCAGATAAAGGAATAGCATAGTTCTCTATTACGGAAGTAGAACACATGTGGGCAATATATGTATTATCCCTATTTGTATCTGAGGTGTAGTTAAAAAGTAGTTCATCAGAGCTAAGTAGAATAAGAAAAAGATGTTAGGATATTCAAGGAAATATCAACGTGAATGTTAAGAGTCCCCTATCATGGAGTAGAAGGGATAGAGAGAGAGTCTGTGAGTGCAGCGCTGAACTCTTTATGAAAGGAGGGAGACTATCATAGAAGTTGATTGAGAACAGACATCAGGATCTGGAGTGAAGAAATATCACAAGTTTCATATTAATAAAGTTATAGCATTTTGAAGTGGTCCCTAGTGTAACCAATAGTGTTTAATTATTGACGGTCACAACAAAAGCAATGCAGCCAAGATTAGAAGGAAAGTAGGAAACTGGGAAACAATTTTTACAACAAGTTATTCTGATAAAGTCCTCATTTCTTAAGTATATAGAGAACTGAGTCAGATTTGTAAGAATACAAATTATTCCCCAATTGACCAAATGGTCAAATGCTATGAACAAGCAGTTTTCAGAAGAAAAAATCAAAACTACATACTCATATGACAAAATGCTCTCACTATTATTTAGAGAAATACAAATTAAAACAACTCTGAGGTACTACCTTATACCCTTCAGATTGGCTAATATGACAGAAAAGGAAAATGACAAATGGAGGCGATGTGAAAAAAAATGGGACACTAATGTACTGTTGGTGGAGTTATGAACTCATCTAACCATTTTGGAGAGCAATTTGAAAATATATACAAAGGGCTCTAAAACTGAGCATAACCTTTGATCCAGCAATACTATTAGGTCTGTATCCCAAAGAGATTTTTTTTAAAGAAAAGAATCTGTATGTACAAAAATGTTTATAGCAGCTCTTTTTGTATTGGCAAAGAACTGGAAATTGAGAGAATTTCCATCAATTTGAGAATGGCTGAACAAGTTGTGCTATATGATTGTGATGAAATACTATTGTGTTATAAGTAATGGTGAGCAGGATGGTTTCAGAAAAACTTGGAAAGACATATGAACTCATGCAAAGTGAAATGAGCAGAACCAGGAGAACATTGTACACAGTATGAACAATATGGTACAATGGTCAACTGTGAATGACTTAGTTATTCTCAGCATTATAATGATCCAAGACTATTCAGAAGGACTTATGATGATCAATACTATCCACTGACAGAAAAAAACCTGATGGATTCTGAATACACATTAAAACATACTTTAAAAAAATCTTTTTATTGTTTTTTTTTTGGTCTGTGTTTTCTTTTGTAACATGGCTAACATGGAAATATGTTTTGCATGACTGAAATGTAGACTCTATATCAAATTGCTTGCCTTCTTGGGGCAAGGGGGAGAGAGAAAGTGAATGTTGCAATTATTTTTACATGTAATTGGAAAAATATAAGAATTTAAAAATATAAGATTACAACAGGGCAATCTGGTTGTATCCAGCCAGATTTAATCCACCTGCATTACATCATATATTTGTTACATAAAAGTAAGTTGAGTGGTTAGCTTTGTCTGGGTTCATAGTTTATGCAAAAAAAAAACCAAGGCATATAAAGTAGCATAGGGTACCTAAAAAAAGTTCTGAAAATTGTCATACTGTGTTCCTACAAACGTGGTGGTGTATGTTATGTCAGAAGACGTAGCATGTTGAAATTAAATACCATAGGCCTTGATGACTTACTGCTAATGAAGTTCAGGAAAGAGAAATGATAGTATTTGAGGGTTCTCATTTAGAAGGTGAATTAGATTCATTTTGCCTTGCCCCAAAGGACAGACATAGGAATAAAGGGTGGAATTTACAAAGAATTTGACTGCATCTATGTTAAAACTTATTAACAATTGAAAGTATCCAGAAATGGAATGCCTGAAGAGTTGATGGGTTAACTCTTATTACATCTTCAATCAAAGACTAGACAATTAATTGTCAGAATGATGATTTGTCTCTGATAGAATGTAAGCTTCTTGAGGGCAGGGACTATTTTATTTTTATCTACATCTCCTTAGCACTTAGCAGTCTTTGGCCCACACTATAGTACTAGTACTAGTTGAGTTCAAGTATGTGGCCCTTGATGGCCCTTTTAACTCTGTGAGTCTATGAGTATTTTGTTTGTTTTAGTTTTTGACATTTAGTACTTAGATGTCTAAACTCAGCATTTAGTCAATCCCCAAAATTCAGTCATAGTAGGACTTCCAAATTTTCCTTTAGAAATGCATTCAATTTTTTTTCTAGTTTCTTTTTTTCTCTTGTCTGTCAAACAAGTTATTTCAATAGAATACCTGTCAAAGACATGGAGATGGCTTACACGTACCTTCCCTTAGTCACTGTTTTGGTCAAATCATCCATTTTTTTAAAATTTTTTTTAAATAAAGGATCCAAACAACCCTCATAAGAAAAAAAAAACTTTTCTCAATCATTTTGTTGCTCATCACTTAACTCCCTCTAATATATCTATGTCTTTCCTATCATGGTGCATCAAGCTAAACATAGTCTTCCGCTCTTTGGGTCATCTGAGTGATACAGAATAGACAAGAAGACTTTCTTTTAACTAATTTATTCCAACTGTTATTTACCCAATTGTTTGCTGCAAATCACTTATTTTTTTATTTGACTTGAAATCTGTAAATGGAACATATTAAAGTAGTCAATCATGCTCCACATTGACATTAATACCCTACTCTGTACACCCAGGAATCCATTCTGCCTGTATGCATAAATTCAGATGCTATATTACAATTGTTTGGGGAATTAGGGAGCATCTTCCCTTCTTTTTGGTAAATAATAAAGAAAAGATATGATTTCATGCATGGAATACAACTCTCTAGTCCTGGCCCTTTAGTAAAGCTGTGGAATTTTCCTTAAGTTATAGATGTGAAGGTGTTTTTCAGGCAGCATTGTTGCCTCACTGAATTTTAGGCTCTCACTTCCATACCTCCCCCCACCCCAGTCTACCACCTAAAACATGCAATCAGCAAAATTGGGGGCATTTAATGCAATCTCATTTAGTGTGAGATAAACCATTCAGAGAAAGGGTATTTTCAGTCATTCAGATATTATTCAACTCCTCAGTGGAAATCTCATAAGGCAGGACAAGTATTAGTGGAAGCATAGTGACTGACCTCTTGAGGACACATAATTTGGAACTTGAGAGTGACTTATGCACCCATTTACTTCACATTCCCGAAGCCATGAGACCAACCTTCTAAAGTACCATGGACAAAGAGAACATAATCATTGAGCTGATTTAAATGTTTCACAGAGGAGGCAAAAGTAGGACTGAGATCTTATTCTCTCAAGGCAAACTTGCACAAAATGAAGGCATTTTAGGCAAAACATAAAACTTTCATTCATCTTTGCAGACTATGTTTGCATTTGAATGGTTTTATTCTCTTCACATTCTTGGAAAAGTCCAATATTAAATATTAACGCAGTACTTTCCTCTGGTGACTTTTCACTTTCTCTTCTGTTCATGAACTCTATTGACACTACAAGGAGGACAAAAAAGCAGATGAGAACTGATGTTTTGAGGGATAACAATGTTGTATACCACACATTTTCATTTTAGCTCCTGAACACTGTTTATTGTGCTGTGTTGACAATTTCAGAGATTGACATAATTTGGGTGAAGTTAACATCAATATTTTTCTTTCTTGCTGTGGCTTACTTTTTTGCTTATTATTGCTTCTAAGCACACACAATAGCCAGGATGGATAGTTAATTATAGTCCTAAATGGGAAACTTGGGTTCTGAAGTACTGCATTCTCCCTCCCTCTCCTTATTGTCTGCAGAAGGCAGCAAGCATATTAGAGCCATGTTTGCTCATCACGCTTGGCATGACTGTAGTTGGTAATAGAACAGAACACCCTAGTGACTTCAGATATCTTAATACAAAAGTTCTGAATTAGCCTAGGATATTGCTGGCTCAATAAAGAGACAAGAATATTATTTGGTTGCAAAGTAAGAATCAGAGCACTCCTATTTGCTACTTAGTAGCAAATCATGAAAAAAAGATGGAGCCGGACCCTCCACCCCTAAAAAATAATTTCACCCTTGGTGATTATGAAACTCAGTTCAGCAGATATTTAGCAAACCCTTATTATGTGTCAGACACTGTTAGAAATTTTTAAAAAAGATTTTCTTGGCCTCAAGAAAGATTTTTCCTTTCCTTTCCTTTTTCCTTTGTTCAACTTTATTTTTAATTAGTATTTTATTTTTCCCCTGTTACATGACAAGAAAATTTTCAGCATTCATTTTTACAAGATTTTGAGTTTCAAATTCTTCTTCCTCCTTCCCTCCTTCCCCTCCCCTCTTCTGAAAATGGTAGGCAGTTTGATAAAGTCTACACATATGCTATTATGCAAAAATATTTCTATATTAGTCACAATTGTGAAAGAAAAAACAGATCAAAAGGAAAGCAAAACCACAAGAAAGAATAAAGTAAGTGAGAAAAAAAAAGTTTCCATCTGCATTCAGAGTCCATCAGTTCTATGGATAGCATTTTCCTTAGTGAGTTCTTTGTACTTATTTTGGATCATTGTGTTGTTGAGAAGAATTGAGTCATTCATAGTTGATCATAACACAATGTTGTTGATACTGTGTACAATGTCTTCCTGGTTCTGCTCATTTTACTTTGCATCAGTTTGTACAAGTCTTTCCAGGTTTTTCTGAAATCTGTTCATCATTTCTTATTGCATGATAGTATTCCATTACATTCATATGCCATAGCTTGTTCAATTATTCCCCAATTGATAGACATTCCCTCAATTTCCAATATTTTGCTACCACAAAGAGGGCTGCTATAAATGTTTTTGCACATGTAGGTCCTTTTCCAATTTTTATGATCTCTTTAGGATGCAGACATAGTAGTGGTATTGCTGGATCAAAGGGTATGCAAGTTTGGTTGCACTTTGGGCATAGTTCCAAATTGCTCTCCAGAATGGTTGGACTAACAACTCTACCAATAGTGCATTAGTGTCCCAATTTTCTCACATCCTCTCCAACATTTTTCTTTTTTCTTTTTTGTCATATTTGCCAATCTAATAGGTGTGAGGTGGTACCTCAGAGTTGTTTTGGTTTGCATTTCTCTAATCAGAAGTGATTTAGAACACTTCTTCGTATGCCTATAGATAGTTTTGATTTCTTCTTCTGAAGACTGGCTGTTCATATCCTTTGACCATTTAACAACTGTATTCTTGTAAATTTGACTCAATTTCTATATATTTGAAAAATGAGGCCCTTATCAGAGATACTTGCTGTAGAGATTGTTTCCTAGCTTTCTGCTTTCCTTCTAATCTTGGTTGGATTGCGGTTTTTTTTTTGTACAAAAGCTTTTTAATTTAATATAATCAAAATTATCCATTTTAAATTTTGTGATGTTCTCTATCACTTATTTGGTCATGAATTCTTCTGTTCCCCATAGATCTCATAGGTAGACTACTCCTTGCTCTAATAATTTACTTATGGTATCATCCTTTATATCTAAATCATGCCAAAGAAGGTCTATCATATCTAACTTTTCTGATTTTCTCTTTGCCTCTTTAGTTTCTTTCTTGTGTATTTTTTCAGTTGGATTTATCACTTTCCGAGATGGGATAGCTGAGGTCCCCCACTAGTAGAGTTTTGCTGTCTATTTCTTCCTGTAACTCACTTAACTTCTCTTTTAAGTATCTGGATGCTATACCACTTGGTGCATATATGTTTAGTATTGATATTGCTTCATTATCCATGGTACCTTTTTTTTATCAGGTACCTTTTTTTTTTATCAAGGTATAGTTTCTTTCCTTATCTCTTTTGATTAGGTCTATTTTTGCTTTTACTTTTTCTGAGATCAGAATTGCTACCCCTGCTTTTTGCTTCAACTGAAACATAATAAATTCTGCCCCAGCCTATTCTCTATTCTGTGTGTGTCCCTCTGTCTCAAGTGTGTTTCTTGTGAACAACATACTGTAGGATTCTAGTTTTTGATCTGCTCTTCTGCTTCTGTTTTATGGGAGAGTTCATCCCATTCACACTCACAGTTATGATTACTAACTGTGTATTTTCCTCCATCTTATTCTTCCTCCTGTTTGTCCTCTCTCTCCTTTCACCCTTTCCCTCCACACCAGTGTTTTGCTTCTGTCTACCGCCTCCCCTGATCTGCCCTCCCTTCTGTCAGTCCCTACTTCCTTCCCTTTACTTAATCTCCTCCCCTCCCACTTCTCTGACAGATTTCAACTGATTGTTATATAATTCCTTCTTGGAGCCAATACTGGTTCAAACAATGTTTATTGCCCACCTTCCCATCTTCCTCTCCACTGTAATAGATCTTTTGTACCACTTCATGCAAAATAATTTACCCCATTCTACCTTTCCCTTCCTTCTGCACCCATTGCACTACTCTTTTTCATCCCTTAACTTTTTTATGTAATTCCTTCAAATTCACCTTATACCTGTACCTCTGTCTATGTATATTCCTTCTAGCTGTATTATTAGTGATACAATTTTTAAGAATTACAAGTCTCATCTTCCCATGTAGGGATGTAAACAGTTCAGCTCCACTGAATTCCTTATGTTTTCTTTTCCCTTTTTCCCTTTTTTAGGTTTCTCTTGGGTCTTGAGTTCTTTCTTGACTTGAGACCACTTCCCATTTTCCTTTGGGGTTTTGCCCATAGTTGTTTTGACATTGTTGTCCTCTTCTGAGTTTGTGTCTTGGTCTTCCCTGTCACCATAATAACTTTCTATGATCAGATTTTTTTGGTGTTTTTTTCTCATTTTTTTTTAGCCTTTTTCCTTTCTAATTTGAGCTCTGCAGCCAGGGGAGAAGGGACAGTGTCTCAGTCTCTTAGTATGAGGGACTGAAGGCCCTAGGTGTTTACCTGGTGCTGTACTGATGTTGCCCTGATGCCCCTGGGGGACCCTTGTGTCTGGTGCTGTGCTGAGGGGATGGGGTGGGTGGTGCCTGGTGCTGCTGGAATCTGTAGGGGTCTGGCAGTTTACCTGATGCTGAGCTGGGGCCCTAGTGGTGGTGTCTGGTGTGTGCTGAGGCCTGGTGAGGTGTTTTTCTGTTTCCCTGGGGCTACACTTAACCACTTGGAGTTCTGGCTAATTGGAGGATGCCTACCTACCTTGGTCCCTGCTGGAGCATATGGAGGTCTGGCTACTGGAGGACACCTGGAGCCATGCCAAAGTATGTGGAGGTCCCTGCTAGAGGATGGCTGTCTGCCTGGGGTTATGCTGAAGCATCGTTCTCCAAGCTGGAGCCTGCCAGTTACCCTGGCTATGGTAAGCCACATGGTAGGTCCTTGAGTTTGCATTTGCCTGTTCTACCACACTAGGGCTCAGGATCTCCCTCTGGTTTCCTGAGATGGGACCTTCCACTGGCCCACTGGGATTCCTCCTTTTTTGGATGTGCTCCCCTTCCACCTAAGTGAGACAGACCCCCCCCCCCCCCGCCCTGCCAATCTTCCAAGTGTCTTGGGCTAAAAGATTGTTTTATCCTTTCCTTTATCTTGTTCTACCATTCCAGAACTTGCCCTGAGGTGCTACTTTATGGTTATTTGGAGATAAATATGGAAGACTTACAGTGACTTATTGCTTATTCCACCATCTTGGCTCCCAGAAATCCCTTTTTGCAACTTTCTCCCACTGATCTTAGTTTGGCCCCCTGGTGCCAAACTGGAAAAAGTCTAGTCCTTCTATCACATGACAACTGCTTAAATATTTGAAAACAGCTATCATAGCTCTTCTCCCCTCCTCCTCCCCCTAATTTTTTTTCTCTCCAGGCTAAAGAGGCCCAGTTCCTTGAATCCTTGACCTCAAGGCCTTTTCTCATTCTGATTGCCCTAACTTGGACACTCTTTATTTTGTTATTGTCATTTTCCATCCATCTTCACATCATGAAAAGGATGAGAGGTATAGAGTAATAGCTCATAGTAATGGCCTGATCAAGTAAATTTTTTTGGAAGACATGGGTACATTTGTAGGCATCAGTGGAATAGCCAGTCAGTAGGGAGAAAGTAAAGATTAGAAAGAGAGTTGGAATTAGATAAAGAGGGCTGAAAAAGAGGATGGACTGAGGGCAATGGTCCATGTTGAGATGTTTTCCTTGGCAAACAGAAGGGCCACCACCTTCACATGAGAAGAATGAAAGAGGAAATAATATTACAAACATTTCAGTGCTGGGAGAAGAGGAGGAGAGGAGAAAAAGGAATTCTTGGTGAATGGTCTTGGTGTTAGAGAAGAGGAAATTTGGGCACAGGCTATCTGGTAACCCAGATGAGGAATAATCAATTTAGAATAAATAAAAATAAGGATAGGTAGCATCTCATGGAATAAAATTATATAGTGTTACTCATACCAGGTGGGATGGGATGGAAATCACTCTGGAATGAAATTCTGAAGATTTAAAGAGAGGAAGTCTGATAAGGAAGAAAAAGGGAAGTTCTGTAAATTGATCAATTGATGGATAGGAAATTTACCTACCACCTTAGATATTCAAAAACTAGATATAAAATAGAAACAGAGGAAGGTGACAAAGATTAGCAATATTTCTATGCTGTAATAGTATGAGAATAGTGCTGGATGTACTGCTAAAACTCAGAATCCTGTGAGGCTCCAAAGAAAAAGAAGGACAATGTAAAGTGTCCCCCTTAATCATATTTGGGAAAAGAGGAAGCCTAAAATAAGGATGGGATCACTGTTAAGGATAGTAGGAGCTATAATAACTGGTGATTGATAGAAGGTAGAGATGTTTATCTATTATTTGTCTTTTTTTTTCTCTGCCACAAAGAGTGGTCTTTGGACTTAGAAGAACAGAACAAAATTGATAACCAAGATAAATGTATAAAAAGTAAGGAATCATCTTATCTAGCCCGTGATGAACTATATTTCAGGGTACGAAGAAGACAGGTGGATTTGTTTCCTAAGACTGTCAATGATTTAAAAAGATCATAGAAACAGTTGCCATAGGTCTGGTGAAGAGAAAATTTTGACCCAATTTCTTCTAAAGTAATATAATGAAGTCTGAGAACCATAGGTGAGTAAGCTTGACTTTGATTCTTGACAAAATTTTATGTTATTAATAGTTGTTGAGGATCTATGGAAACAAAAACAACAACAACAACAATAAACACCATTGATCAAAAAAAAAAAAAAGCCAGCATGGCTTGATCCAATTTAGCTGATGTCATGATAATTCATGTCTTTTTTGAACGAATGAAAATGCCTTTATTAGGTATTTGTTATATCCCAAGCATTGTGTTGAGTTCTGGTGATACAAATACAAATACAAATAACAAATACAAAATACAGTTCTGGTGATACAAATACAAAATACAGTTCTGGTGATACAAATACAAAAAGAGAAAACAATTCTTACCCTGAAGGAAATTGCATTCTAAGAGAAGGATACATAACATACAAGGGGATCGTGGCCCTGCCATGGCAGGGCATTTTGGTTTAGAAATAGTTAAAGGAATAGTGAGTGGAATCACAGGAAAGTGGATTCTTTCTAATAGCAGTGGCAGTAGAACTTTGCTTATGGTTCCCAGACTGCAAAGTGGAGTTGGTGAGGGACAGACATTTTGTAGGAAGGCAATCTTAAGAAGATGGCTAGAGAATAAAATGGATAGAGCCGTTCTAGTTTAAATGAGGCAATCAGGCTCTTGTCAATTAAGACAAAGAGATTCCAAGCAAGGAGTTGCAGATTTGAAAATGTTGAGCCCACCTAGACATAGTCTCTTTTCCAGGAAGCAAAGCAGTTGGCAAGAAGATGACTGGAAAGTAAAGTTGGATAGGGTTACTAAATCGGTGAATCAGAGCATATTTGTAAAGAGTTTAGCACACTAACTGGCATATAATAGGTGCTATACAAATGCTCATTCCTTTCCCGTAATGGTCAAGTAAAATATTCCTAATATATGCTCTTACAGGATCTTTGATCCTCACAACAACCCTGCATGGTAGGTGCTGTTACTATCCCAATTTTACAGTTGAGGAGAATGAGGCAACAGAGGTTAAGAGACTTGCTCAAGGTCACATAGCTATTATGTGTCTAAGGTCATATTTGAACTCAGATCTTTTTGACCATTTGATCAAAATCTTTCATGTTATTCTTACAGGAAAAAAAATGCTGAGATGTAAGCTAAACAAGAATATGATTAGGTGACTATAGACCTAACCCGTTTAATGTCCAGAAACAAAGTATTTTTGTAGATTTGATGTCAGCTTAGAAAGAGAGAGGGTCGCACATCTGGGGTGGGGAGTGTTCCACAAATCTCTGTTTTACCCTATACTGATGAATATTTTTGTCAATGACTCTGAGAAAGTCTTAGCTAGAACATTAATCACATTTGCAGATGACACAAAGTTAAGAAGAATAGATAACACCCTGAATGACAGATTTGGCATTCAAAAATATCTTGACAGGCTAGAACATTTGGCCAAATTGAATAAGATGAAATGTAATGGGTAAAAAGCAGTTTTTTACTTCAATGTTTTTTTAAATCAACTTCATGAGTACAAGATGGGGGAAGCATGGCTAGACAGCAGTTTTATCTGAAAAGGATAAACAGTGTTTAGAGGACTACAGGTTTAAGGTGAACCAATAACAACCAAGAACGCTAATATGGTTTTAGACTACATTAAGAAAATACTTAGGTGGCAGGTAGGTGGTGCAGTGGTTAGAGCACTGGCCCTGGAGTCAGGAGGACCTGAGTTCAAATCCGGCCGTAGACACATAACACTCACTAGCTGTGTGACTCTGGGCAAGTTACTTAACCCCAACAGCGTCACCAAAAAAAAGAAAAAGAAAAAGAAAATACATAGTTTCTAATTATAAGAGGTTTATAAGCCCATAATGCTTTGCCTTGGTCAAACTAGAATCTGTAATGTTGTGTTCATTTCTTGCCATCCAGAAACTTACATCATAACTGGGGAAGCAACTCACACTGTTTCCCATCAGTTTTTTCTTAGAGTAATTCAAGAATACAGAATACTTTTTAAAGTTCGAAAAACAAGGCTAAAAGGCTTTGGTGGTGGTAGATATTTATTAAGGAAACATACCACTACATTTCTATTCCCCACTCCTTTCATTCCCTGACCATTTTAAGCAACAATAAACTTTATTGACTATAGGACATGTTCAGGATACTGGTATAAGAACTCTCACACAGATGCAGAGTGTTATATTTATTACCGCTTGAGAAAAGAATAAGCTAGCAACTCTGGGGGTCTCTTGTAATGGCTATTACACTGAATTATTACCTTTTCCAAATAATCTCCTTAGGTTATATCCTTTTTCAAAACATCTCCATTTAAAACCAACAACAACAAAACAGAAAGAATGTTTTTTTTTTTTTCTTTTGGAGCAGTGATATGAAGCGTGGCCACTGTGGAATGAAATATTTGCAAACCATTCCCTGGGCTAAGATAAAGTCAACATTCCTAGAGATGATCATTATTTCTCCCTAAGCTCAAATGCCCGTGAATAGTCAATATAATATTATTATAAAGACAAAGCAAAAGTTATTAATATATTTCCATTTTCATCTCTGTTCTTGGCCTGATTCAATTTAGATCCTGGGCATATGCCAGTTCACATGGATGGTGACATCCAGTAATCAGAAAGGAAAACAAACAAACAAATAAAAACTAATGGTAAAATCATAGTTTTTTTTTTTTAATCAAAGTTTGTTCATACTTTAAAGTTGAATGGTCATAGCTTCCCTAAAATCACATTTCTAAGCCAACGATATCTTAAATTTGCCTGCTATTGAATAAGGTAGTTCCAAATATATAAACTGTAATTAAAATCTTTTTAAAATACAACTCATAGCTTGTACATTTGTGAAAATAATTTCTTTCAGTACTTTTCTTTGGTGAGGAAAAGAGAAGAAAATAATTCTTCCCTAAAGGTGATAATGAGAACTTGATTTTAACATGGTGAAATAACATTAAAAAAAATTTTCAACCAACCCAGCATGCAACTTTCCAAAAGTTGAACTGCCTTATTAAGTTCTATATTAAAGTCCTTTCTTTAAGTAAAGGTTTAATTTTGAAAGTACTCATTAAAGTTGAACCTATAAAATTAGACCTTGACTGACAAATTGCTTAAAATATACTTCATAATTATGTATAGCAATTGACTATGGATCGGATGTGCAGTAGATTTTGGATACCTGGTCTATCTACCATAGGTTAGACTTTAGACAATTGACCTTGGTCTCAGCTTGACCTCAAAGCACAGAGAGATGCTAAACTATCTAGGCCTATAACCTCAAAAGAGGCAGAAATGCTGCCTCAGCTAATCCCTATATTTGCATTACACAGACTAACCTAACAGACCATAGTATTTACAAGGCTTCACTAAATGCTTAAATTTATTTTGTCGGACAAAAGGATTTTAAGTTAATTCATTTTGCAGAGAGAATAATTTAAGCAAGTTAGCATTTTGTTGACAGAATTATGATGAAATTCATTTTGTCTACATAATTGATTGGACAGCTAGCAGAATGCATTTTCTCCCCAGAATGAAAAATGTACAGAGATTGTCAAGGGGGATTTCCTCCATGGTCTCAAATCATTCTGTCAACAAAATGAATACAAAATCCTTTTGTCTACAAAATGAATGTAGGTGTTAATTATTTGTGGAGAGAAAGCAAAGTCAGATGAATCTCTGCTGAATATTGATAGAGAAATGTGGCTAGAACATTATATCCTTCCAATGGTTAGATGCTAATCTTACAGAAGATTCTACCTGATCCATGTAACAACAACATGGGAGTTCAGTACATATTCTTCTCATTTGATGCTCCCAACCTGACATAAATAATCACATTGACTGGAAATTTGGGCTAAACCATCAGAGATGAAAAGTATCAGAATAATACCAAGAGGTATGGTGTGTTGGGACTCATAAATAGCACATGGTAGGAGCTGAGACTACATAAGAAGTTATCAATATCAAATGGATATTTAGATGGTTCTCCAGATGCACTTTTAATTAAATTAGATTATTGTATCATAAGCCACTTAAGCTTAGAAGCTTGCAAATGAACATGAAAAAATGTGGCCTACCTGCTGATAAAGGTTCTATGCATCTTTTTTTGTGTCTTTGCATGTTATTAAAGCAGATAACTATAGTATAAGTAGTACTGGACAATCACTGATATAGAGCTTTTTTGTTTGCAAAGATGTTCGTGGGACTTAGAGCTGAAGGGATTTTAGAAACCCTGTAATAATCCAATTGCATCAAAGCCCAGAAAGATTTCTAGGTTTGCCCAAGGTTGCACAGGCAAGCAGAGTCAGGATTTCAGAGGAAATTTACTGATTCCAAGTCAAGCACACTTTCTACCACATCATGATGTATCCTTCGGGACAACTTCTCTATACAGGTAGATTTCTTGCTTAAAGAATTTTGGATGTGCTAGCAATGAACAGAATTAAGTTATTCACATATTATCTTTGATTTCAGGCTGGACATAGCCTTTCGTAGTTGGAAATTATTTGTAGTTTCTCATCTATAAAATAGGGACAAATATCCCTGCCAACCTCCTAAAGTGTTTGGGTGAATCAAATGAGATAGCACATGTGAAACACATGGAAAATGGTGACTGCCAAGAGTATATAAGTAAATACAAGTATATAAGTAAATATAAGCATATAAGTAAATATAATATAAGTAAATAAGCAACCCAGATACTTTATACACAATGTAAGGCTTTTCTTGTACCTAATCAGGCTATGATTAGGGTTGGATTAGGTGATATGCATGCGTGTGACACTGGGCAAGTTACTTAGCCTTCTCTATAGTTAAAGAGTAGTTCTGTTTTGTTTGGAGCGAGAGGGCTGGGTTCAAATGCTGCCTTTTTAAAAAAACTTATTTACCTATATGACCTCAGGAAAGTTATTTAAATTATTTGGGTTTCCATTTCCATATCTGTAAAATTAGAGGATTGGACTAGAATTAAGGATTGACAACATCCTGCCTTCTGCCTGTTTTTCTATGACCCACAAGTTATAATGTTTATTATATTTTAAAATGTGATAAAAATTTAAAATACATAAAGTATTCATAACTCATTGTAGTATGAAAATAGACAGCTGGCTATATTTGGCACATGACACTTAGATTGCTGAGGCCTGGACTAGATGGTATCTAAAGTGTCTCTTGTTCTGAATCTATGAGCCTATGAACTAACTCAAATAAGCTATGTGTATATTATATATGTCTCAGGGTTTAGCACAGTACCTGGCACATAGTAGGTGCTTAATAAATGTTTATTGAATTGAATTGATTTTTTGAATATGTATAGTATGTGTATAGTATATATTACATAGCATATACCATATATGTGGTGCATGTGTGTGTATATATGTATATGTGTCATGTGTGTGTACACACACAAACATATATATGTGTATACATACATACATACATACATACATACATATATATATATATATATATATATATATACATATGTACACAGCTGGGGGAAAAACAACAACATCATAAAAGTTTGTATTTATAAAAGTGAGTTGATTGACTTGACAATAGTTTGCTCTAGAATTTATGACCTGAACTCTTTAAAAATATTCTCCTGCCTGTACATCTTATTGCAGCTGCAAGAAATATGAACATATGAAACTTTTGTCAATCACCATTCTGATTTAAGATGGCCAATTGGCCCTAGCAATGCAACTTAAGGCATGGGTTGATAATATTTACTTATACCATTGCTAGATTAAATTTTGTAAAATATGGTACTAAGTTTTATCTCCTTAATGTCCAGATTCACCATCATTCATTCATCACTTTATTCAAAGTGCTCCACAATATGTTATTGTTCATTCATTTCTTTGTGTTGATGTTTTGGTTTTCTTGGCAAAGATACCAGAGTGCTTTGCTATTTCCTTCTCCAGTGGATTAAGGCAAACTGAAGTTAAGTAGACTTGTCCTGGGTCACATAGCTAGTAAGTGTCTGAGGCAGAATTTGAACTCAAGTCTTCCTGACTTCATGCTCAGTCCACTGAGCCACCTAGATGCCCCAATATGCCTCTATCTCTATTCCCTATATAGTCTATTTTCATTTAAGCATGCTCTGTGCCTTTGTACTTACCGGTATTTATTCATGCTGCTTTGCAACTAAAATTATTCTCCCTGACATTCCTGCCTATCAAAAACCTAACTGTCCTTCAAACTCTTTCATTCATTCAATAAGCATTACCAAGTACCAGACGTTGTGCTAGGCACTGAATATGGAAAGACAAAAATGAATAAGCCTCTGTCCTCAAGGATCTGACATTATGCATGATGGAGACACATATAGGTAAATACAAAAACGTTATGTCAAGCAAATACAAAGGGATTTTTTTTTTTGTGGGGCCAATGTATTACTTCCTTTATAAAATCTTGGGTGCATTTTGATCAACAATACACTTTTACATCTCAAGGTAGAAGAACAGTGTAGTCAGTTTTTTGGTAGTATGATAGCAGAAGCATACAAGATGGATAATAAGTGGCTTTATTCAAATAAGGCATAACTGGATTTCAAATGTATTTGTGTGTAATATGGAATTAAGTGTGTATCTCTAGTTTCACATATCAGCATAAAAATAGGATGAATATATTCGTGTAGCGAATATGGAAACAGTAATATTCTTCCATGCAATTCTGAATGATACATAGGAAATGAAAATGGTTTATCCCATTGTCTTCTTTGCTGATCAATTTATTAAATACATATTTATTTTCAATCATCATGTTTCTGGGACCATGGTACAGTTGTTATGGATACTAAAAGGTAGATGACAAAGGTACAGTTGTTTTGGATACTAAAAGGTAGATGACAAAATTGTTGTTCTTAAGTATATAGATCATTTTGGTCAGTCATTGATAGAGTACAAAAATATATTAATACATTTAAGGCAATATGCCTACATACAAACATATATTTTTATTTCTGTACCTCTCTATATCACCAATATCTATCTATATAATTTGTCTCAGCAGTGGAAGTAGGTGTAGCCATAGACAGATGGTACAGGTGAAGCCTAGTAGATGGTTGTCACCATCTTCGTTATCTTTCCTTTCCTATCCTCTTTTTTCCCTGGAGATATAATCAGCCACATTCTGCAACAAAAAGTAGCTCATGTCAAGCCTGAGGCAATATAACGACCTGTTCCAGCTCTTTTGCTTTAGGGAGATTATTTTAAATGACAATTTAGGAATCCAATCACAATTATTCAGAGCCTGCAATTAGGCAGAAGTTTCATTTTCTGCCTTGATTTAAATTTATGTTTCTATCTAGCTAACCATGACCTTTTTGCAGTTGGGGCAAAATTCAGGCTACTGGAAACATTTGGGTAAAGGAATAAGCGAAGTACTGTATGTTAATGTCTGTTAATAAATAGGCATTGGGAGAATTTGGGGAAAGAGCAGAACTTAGAGTTTCTCTTAGTCTTTGAGGTGTATACAGCTGATGACTTTAGATCCAAGATGACTGTTGGGCCAATGGACTCCTCAATCTCTCCCTTCTCCACCTGAGTACAATTCTACAATTTATTTCTCCTTTTTCCCATTGTACCTATTCTTCACATTGTTGCAGGCTCAGTTCATGAGTCTCCTACCTCCTCTCTACTGCAAGATTCTCGCTTCTCTGATTTCAAATTAGGTTTCTGGTTCTACATATGACCCGCGGGGCAAGACCAAATCACTCAGCCAACCTGAACAAAATATATGTTGTATCTAGGGAGGTGACCACACTTTGTTCATACATAGTGCAAACCTCTGACTGATTGATTGATTTGACCAAGATATGGTCTCACCTGATAAAGGTATCTGGTAGGGTAGGATGATTGGTTCAATCTAATCAACCCCCAATCAGTACACACTTGCCCTTCAATAATTGTCATTTTCTATTTTTGACATCTTTGCCAATCTGATGGGTGTGAGGTGAAATATCATAATTATTTTAATTTTTATTCCTCTTAATATTAGTGATAATGATTTTTATATCATTGTTGATAGCTTAAATTTCTTTCTGGGGAGAATTACTTATTTATAGCCTTTGTCCAACTAGTGAGGAATAACTTTTGTTCTTACATATTTAAGTCAGTCCCCTATGTATCTTTATAAGATATTTATCAGAGAAATTTATAAAGATTTCCACCCACCCCCACCTCCACCCCCGCCCCAGTCGCCTGTTTTCCTTCCAATTTTAACAGAGTTGTTTTTGGTTGTGAAGAAGCTTTTCAGGGCAGCTGGTTGGTAGAGTGGGTAGAGTGCCAGGCCTAGAATCAGGAAGGTTCCTATTTGAGAGTTCAAATCTGGCCTCAGACACATTAGCTGAGTGACCCTGGGCAAGTCACTTAACCCTGTATGCCTCAGTTCCTCATCTGTAAAATGAGCTGGAGAAGGAAATGGCAAACCACTCCAGTCTCTTTGCCAAGAAAACCCCAAATGGGGTCATGAAGAGTTCAATACAACTGAAAAACAACTCAACAAGAAGTTTTTCAATTTTGCTTAATCAAAAAAATGTGCATTTTATCCACTATTATCCTCTTCATCCCCTGCTTTTTCAAATCTTTCCTTATCCGTGGTTTTAAAAGATATTTCCTTCCTTGCTCCTTGAATTTGCTTATTATGTGATTTTTAATCTATAGGTCTATATACTTTAGCAGTTTGTATATGGTGTTGATCTAAACTTGATTTCTGCCACACTACTTTTTACTTTTCACAGAAGTTTTTATTTAATAGTAAATGTTTAGCCTGATATTTGAGGTATTTGAATTGATTAGATACTATACTACTATGTTCATTCTTCTTTACATCTCATGTACTTAATCCATTACTGAGTAGCTTCTCTATATTTAACCAGTACCAAATAATGCCAATGATTATATCTCTGTAGTACAGTTTGCTTATATGTAGTGTAATATATATATAAATAAAGTATGCTACATATAAGCAAACTATACTACATATATGTAAACATATATCTGTATATATAGTGCACACACACACACACACACACACATATATATAGTATAGTTTGAGATCTTGTACCCTTTTCCCCGTACTCTCCCCCAATATTTCCCTTGAGGCTCTTGATCTTTTCTTCCTTCAAACGAGTTATATAATTTTTTTCTATCTCTACCAAGTGGCCCTTTGGCAGTTCGATTGATATAACATGGAAGAACTAAATAAATATAGCTAGTACTATCATTTTATAATACTGACATAGTCAAATCATGAGCGACTGATGCAACCAGTATCTCTCAAATTATTTTATTTCATTGCCATATTTTGGAATTACAGTAGTAGTTTTATAATTATAATATAGGATTTGGTAGGTAGATTCTACTCCCAATATTGTACACATTCTGTAGTTATTGTGAATGAAATTCTTTTTCTGGTATTTTTTGCTATGTTTTGTTGGCAATACACACAAAGCCTGTTGATTCATGTGGGTTTATTTTATATTCTTCTACTTTGTAATTTTTTCTCTCTGTTTTATATCTCCTTCATTTAAATAACAAGACTATATTTGTATCATATAATGAATTTGACATGATTTATTCTTTTCTTATATTTGTTAACAGTTCAAATAATACTAGAATTAATTATTCTTCACATGTTTTAGAGAATTTACTTTTAAATCGATCTGGTAGTTTTGAGACTTTTTCCTTTGAAATTTATGATTTGTCCAGTGCTTTCTTTTAAGATTGGGGTTAATTTAATTTTAAGATTAAATTCTTTGTTTCTTGTTTTGTTAGTCTGAGCATTTTCTATTTTAAGAATATTCAGTAACTTTTATTTGCTTTCAGTTGTTTTTTGTTCATATAATTGAGCAAAATAATATCTTAAAATATTTTTTTATTTCCTCTTGTTAGCTATTTCATTTTATTTACTTTTTAAAACTCAAGCTACATGGTAGCTTACCTATTTAGCTTCTTAAAAGCTCCTTAATTTATTTATAAAATCAATGGTTATTTGTTTTTAGTTTTGTAAGTTTCTTTTATTTTAAAAATTTATATTTTGCATACTTGGATTTTTTTGATTTGTTGCATTTTAATTTTAAACTTGAATTACTATTAATTTATCTGTTATTTCTAATTTTTTTAATAAAAATATTTCAATATGTACATTTTCCTCCTAAAGCCTGATGTTGAGTCTTAATAGTTTTTGGTATTTTCTCTCATCTTCATCATTTTCTTTGATAAAATTATCTGTTTTTTTTCCTACAAATTGTTCTTTGACTCATTCATTATTTAGAATTGAGGCTCCCTTTAATTTTGAATCATTTCTTCAAAGGTCCTTTATTGCTTAAAAATATTATTCTTTGTATCTAATTTCTCTAAGGTCTATTTTGGTCCTTGTATTCTTTTTTATTTAATTTTTGTTAGACTGGTCCAGGTCTAAAAGGGGTACACTGAGATCCTTGCCATAATTTTGCTATATATTTCTCCTTATAACTCAATTAAATTTTCCATTAAGTAGATAGATGCTATACTATTTGTTGATATTTCACTTATTATGGTGCCTTTTAGCTCAATGTGATTTCTCTGTTCATCACTTTTAACCATGTCTACCATTGCCTTTCTCACCCATGATGATTCTTCTACTGTCTCCCTGCCTTTGTATTGGTCATTCCTCAGGACTTTAGTAAACTCCTTCCTTATCTTCACATCATAATTTCTCTCTTCCTTTAATACATAGCTCAAAACACTCTTGACTTGATTTCACCTTCTGCATGAAACTTTTTCCAATTCCTCCTTCCCAAACTCCTTTAGAATTAGCTACTTTGTATATATTTGTATTTATTAACTTTCTTTGTTTTATATATTATATGTGTGTCTCTACATATATATCTTCCATTAGAATGGTAGTTCCTTGTGAGCAGGGGTTTTTCTTTCTTATTGCTGTATTCTCAGAACTTAGAACAGTGCCTGGCAGATGGTGGCAGCTCAATAAATACTGTTCATTGATTGCCTTGTCTGAGATCACAATTGCTGTTTCTTTTTTTTTTTTTTAGTTCACCTGAAGCTTACCAAATTTTCTTTCATCCCCTCATTTTAACTCTCTGTGAATCTTTAAGTTTCTAGTATGTCTCATATAAATGACATTATTTTGGATTTTGCTTTCAAATTCATTCTACTCTCCCTTTCTGTGTTATATGAGTTCGCCCCATTAATGCTTTCAAGTTTGATTATTAATTTTGTATTTCTATCATACCCTTTTATACTTTTTCCTATGTTTACTTCCTCTTCATTTATGAAAAAGAAGAAATGTAAATACCAGTTATCTATATTTGAAGCAATCTGTTTCCATTTTAATGCCATTCTTTTCTTTTACGTGCTCAGATTCCAATGACTGGTTTTTACCATTTCTGTCCTTTGAATCCCCTCTTTAACATTTCTTCTCTGAAAGTTGAAGTTGATTTTGCTTATGATTCTACTCTCACCAATTCTACCTTTCATCTCAAATATCTCTTTCCCCTAAGCCTGTCCCTGCCTATTCACTGTTTCCCTGACTATAGATTCTTGATGCTTGAGTGCTTTCATTCTGGCTGCTTGCAGCATTTTTTTTTTTTAATATGGAAGCTCTGGATTTTTTCTGTGACATTCATCAGTGTTTACAATTTCTGTTTCTTTCAAGTGGTGACCAGAGTAATATCTCTATATTCACTTTGCCCTTCGGATCCAAGTAGTTTTCATTTATGATTTCTTAAAATATATTATCTAGGCTTTTTGTTTGGTCATCATTTTCAGGAAATCTGATGATTCTTACATTATCCTTCCATGAAATTATGTCATATGAAGAGTGATTAAAGGAATTGGGGATGTTTAGGCTGGAAAGAAGATAGTAAGAGAACAAGATACCTGTCTTCAAGCTTTTAAAAGGCTTTTTACTGGACAGTGGAATAAATTGATTCTGTCTATACACAAAAAGTAGAACTCAGACCAATAATTTGAAAACAGACATTTTTAGGTTTGAAGTAATGAAAAAAAAAACCTTTCTAATAGCTATTTTATTCATAGGTGAAATAGAATGCCTCAGAAGGTAGTGGGCCCTCCCTCACTTTAAGTCTTCAAGCTGGGGCAGCTAGGTGGCCACTGGCCCTGGAATCAGGAGGACCTGAGTTGAAATCCAGCCTGAGACCAAACACTTGACACTTACTAGCTGTGTGACCTTGAGCAAGTCACTTAACCCCAATTGCCTAAAAAAAAGTCTTCAAGCCAAGCCTGGAAGACCAGTTGTTAGATTGTTTTGTTTTTGTTATTCAGTCATTCAGTCATGTGTGACTCTTTGTGACCCCATGGACTATAGCATGCCAAGCCCTTCTGTACTCCACTGTTTCTCAAAGTCTGTACAAATTCATGTTCATTGTTTCTATGGCACCATCCATCTCTTCCTCTGTTATCCCCTTTTCCTTTTGCCTTCAATCTTTCCTGATATCAGGATCTTTTTTCCAATGAGTCCTATCTTTTCATTATGTGATCAAAGTATTTAAGCTTCAGCTTCAGTATTTAACATTCCAGTGAACAGTCTGAATTAATTTCTTTTAGTATTGACTTATTCGATCTCTTTGCTATCCACAAGACTCTCAAAAGTCTTCTCCAGCCCCACAACAAAAGTGTTAGTTCTACATCGCTTAGCTTTCCTTAGAGATGAATTATCAGAGCCCTACATTGCTATTGGACAAACCATAGCTTTGACTATACAGACCTTTGTCAGAAAGGTGATGTCTTTGCTTTTTAGTATGCTGTCCAGATTTGCCATAGCTTTCCTTCCAAGGAACAAACGTCTTCTAATTTCATGGCTGCAAAACAGTTATCTTTAAACCCAAGAATATAAAGTTGATACTGCTTCCATTTCTTCTCTCTCTATTTGCAAGGAAGTTATGGGACTAGTTGCTAAGATTTTAGTTTATCTTTTTGATTTAAGTTTCAAACCAACTTTTACACTCTTCTTCCACCCTCATCAAGAGGATTCTTAATTCCTCTTCACTTTCTGCCATCAGAGTGGTATTATCTGCATATTTGAGATTGTTAACATTTCTCCCATTAACCTTAATCCTGGCTTTGATTCATCCAGCCTGGCATTTTTCATGGTATGTTCTTCATATAAGTTAAATAAATATGGTGACAATATATGGCCTTGTCATATTCCTTTTCCAATCTTAAACCAACCAATCATTTCATGTTTGGTTCTAACTATTGGTTCTTGGCCTACATGCAGATTCCTCAGGAGACAAGTAAGATGATCTGGTATTTCCATTTCTTAGAGGACTTGCCACATTTTTGTTGTGATCCACACAATAAAAACCTTTAGTAGAGTTAATGAAACAGAAGTAGATTTTTTTTGGAACTCCCTTGCTTTTTCCATAATGCAGTGAATGTTGACAATTTGGGCTCTAGTTCCTCTGACTCTTAAAAAACCAGCCTGCTTTTCTTGTTATTCTTACTTCACATATTGCTGAAACCTAGCTTGCAGATCCTTAAGCATAACCTTGGTGGTATGAGAAATGAGCACAATTGTTTGGCAATTTGAACATTTCTTGGCATTGCCTTTCTTTAGAATTGGGATGTAAACTGATCTTTTCCAATCCAGTGGACACTGTTGACTTTTCCAAATTTCTGGCATATTGAGTGGAGTCCTTTAACAGCATCAACTTTTAAGATTTTAAATAGCTCAGCTGGAATTCCATGACCTTCATTAGCCTTATTTTTTGCAACGTGTCCTAAGGCCCACTTGACTTCATTCTCCAAGATGTCTATCTCTAGATAAGTAACCACCCCTATTAGTGGATGAAGCTAAGTGAATGGTATTAGTGAATTAGTGAAGCTAAGATCTTTCTTATATAGTTCTGTGTATTCTTGCAGCCTCTTAATCTCTTCTACTTCTGTTAAGTCCCTACCATTTTTTGTCTTTTATTATGCCCGTTTTTGTATGAAACATTCTCTTAGTAGCTCTAATTTTCTTGAAGAGAAAATCTTTCCCCTTTGATCATTTTCTTCTATTTCTTTCAATTTCTTATTTAAGTAAACCTTCTTCTCTCTCCTTGTTATTCCCTGGAATTCTTCATTCAGTTGGGTATGTTTTCCCTTTCTCCTTTCCTCTTTCCTTCTTGCTTTCCTTCTTTTTTCAGCAATTTGTAAAACATCATCAGACAGTCTTTTTGTTTAGTTTTGGATTTAACTAGATAGACTCTGAATTCCCTTCCAGCTTTGAAATTCTGTGATTCTGTGACCTAAATGCAAATGTGTTAAGAAAGGATGAAGAAAAAATATGTTGAGATATATAGCTGAGAATAAGAACTGAACATGGTCAAAGGATTGAAGATTACTCAGAAGCTTCACATTTTTATATCATCAATATCTCACTCTTTGTCATTATCATCATCACTGACATTCACCTAACACTGTACAGTTTGCAAAGCTCTCATTATTTCATTTTATACATTCAGTTCTCATCATGGATATTTTCTTTCAAAAAGAAGGTTTGAAAGTCCATGATATGGTAAGCATAGAGCAATTTAAAAAATGAAATTAACCATCTTAACAGTCAGGCAATAATTTATAATTGAATTTAGTCATGTCAGAATCAGCTATCCTTGTGCCTTTAAAAAACTAAGTACAATAATCAAAATCTATACCAAACTTGAAGAAAGGATAACTACAAGAAGATGTTCTTTACAATTATAACTCTAATCCAAATTGATTAAACAAGCTGTAGAGTTTGAAAAGGGGGTGAAAGGGAATGATTTCAACTCTGAGGGATGAGCCCTCAGGGAAGTCATTCACCTCTACTCAGCACTATGGTCAAAGGTCAAAAATCTAGGAGACTGAAGAGAGAAAAATAATGAGAAAATGTATTAGCATGCCAAGAGGAACACTCTTTGAACCAAAGAGAACACTGTTTTTATGGAACACTGTTACATGGCAGGGGAGGAGACCTCCAGGGTAATAAATGGCCAGCAAGCAGTAAGCTGTGGCAAGCAATATCATGGAATTGAAACAAAAGAAATAGGCAATTTTGGGGAAATCATAATGTCTAGGAATATGGTACTTGATGAAGAACTATGTATGTTTGGAGGTGGTGGTGAGACTTCTTCGTCCATTGCAATATTTTGAAATACTGAATAGCCTAGATCAGCCTCCACATGGGCAATAGATAAAATTAAAGATATTAATTCTGATTGTCATCATTTCTTAGGGAACTTTAACTGACTCAAAAAAATTCCAAAATGAGGAGGCCAAAAAAGTCCTAAACCCTCTCAGCCACCAAATACTTTATCACTTTTTACATAGCCAAGGGCAACACTGGATGAGAGTACAAATTCATTTGCCAAATGTTATGAAGAAGCATTATTGGCTTACAAAACAGCAAAAATCAGTGAAGAGGAAAACAAGCCTGCGGGAGGAAGCTTGGTGTGAGAGGCAGCTAAGTCATATCATCCGGAGAGCATTTAGAGATAAATCTGGAAAGAGGAAAATAAATTTAAAATGGAACAGATGTGCCAGCATTTCTGTAATGATCTAGTCTCATCATTGATCACTGCAGAATTGCAATATTTCAATTTTAATCAACAAGCATTTATTGAGCACCTAGGTACTGGGAATACAGGTAAAAAGAATGAAATAGGTTCTACTCTCAAGGACTTTGCATACTCACAGGTGAGACCACTCCATTTTACATCAGTAGTTTTGCTTGGTTTTGTCTCCATGATCATCCTGTCCCACCCCCAGGAGAGGCTGAGTGACTCAACATCTTCTTAATTCAGTCGCAGTTTCCTCTTTTTTTGTGATTGGAGGGCAGAGCATTAAATTCCTCCCAAACCCTTCCTTTATGGAGTGCTCACAACCTCCCAGGTTGCTCCATTTTATATCAGTAGCACCAAATACCATGCCTACATGGAACCCTCCATCATTTGCAGGGTAGACACTGGTTGCTACCTCCTCCTTTTTAGCTTCCTCTTGTGTGTTGTATTGTAAGCTCCCTGAGGGCAGGGGAACTATCTTTTTTTTTCTTAATTGTATCCCCAGCACTTGGCACATAGTAGGCATTTAATAAATTTGAACTGTATTAAATTGAATTGGAAGCAAGTACACATATAAGCATAAATAGAATATTTCAAAATATCTCAAAGATAAGAAGGTATTAAAAGAATCTGAGAAGAGAGAAAAACTATAGATGATATTATGATTAATATAAAGAGTCAGAAAAAAACCCAGTAACTACCAGGCCATATAGGGACAGCTAGGATGTGGTGGATAGCACATCCAGCCTGGAATGAGGAAGATCTGAGTTCAAATTTGGCCTCACACATTTACTAACAGTTTGGCCTTGGTCAAGTCACTTAACTCTTCTATTTGCCTCAGTTCCTCATCTGTAAAATGGGGACACACTGGAGAAGGAAATGGCAAACTGCTCCATTTTCTTTGCCAAAAAAACCCCACAGGGTCACACAGAGACTGCTCTTTTATCTTTGCCAAGAAAACTCCAAAGGGTCACACAGAGATAAACATGACCAAATGACTGAAAAATAACAATACCACCAACCAACCTATATCCAAATAAGTCCCTACTAGTGCAAATAATGAATCCCATGGAGTGGTAGTATTAGGTGAATTCATACTGTGTATTTCCTTTAGGCTGGTACCAATTACCATATTTTACAAAATTATAACCAATGGTGTGCTTGGAATCAGCTCTATTGTTGGAGGTAATTATTAAAGTTTCAGTGTAAGTATTTATACCTCAGAGATCAATTACAAATGAGGGCTTGATTTATTGTTTTGTTTATTGTCTATACTATAGAAAATATTAATGATGCAAACTAAACTTTTAGAAAAGTGTGTATATATTGTTTTCTTTTAGAGATCCTGGTTGTTAAATATTTACAAGCATATCTATGATTATAACTTTCTCACTTTTATAACAATTTTATGGTACATATGTACAAGAGCAGTCTTAATGAAATTGGAGGACAATACAGGATCTTCATGACCATTATTTCCTGGTAATGCAATATGTCCACAAGTGTTGTTATACTACAGTATCAGTAGAATCAAAATTGATGTTGACTCAAAGACTAAAGGAAGAGTGTATGGTGGGTGCAAACAGGTTGCAATTTGTTATTAATAATATCTTATGCACAAGAAATGGTGGGAAATATCACTCAAGGAATTCTTGGGGGAAAAGATATAATCTGGTCACATATTTGAAGGTGAAGATTAAGAGACAGGGGAAGGTGGGTTATGGAATATTACATATACTATTAGATTCGGTTACTCTGTTGGTTAATTTTTAATATATATTTTTCTTTTGTCTTTTTTATTCTGTCACAAGGGATTGCTCTCTGCGTAAGAGAAAGGTAGGGATATCTTTGGAAAGGAAAGTGATATAAAAACAAAAGATATCAATTTTAAAAATAAAATATAGGAAACTATGGAATATTAAAAGAACCAAGCAGTGGACACATTTTCTATGGAGGATTTATGTAAACACAGGAGAAAGAATCACATGTGATGAGGAGCTACAGATGGGCTAGGCTAGTCCCTGGTCAAGAAAGTGTCCACATAAGTGGTGTCACAAATCTCCACAAGTATAAGAGACAGGAATATCTTAAGGGATATTCATATCATTTTAGCATCTATACTTAACGTCCCTGACCTTAATACTACATCATGTGAAAGGATCTCCAAGGCCTACTGCAAAGCCTATAAGAATTAACCATAGTGGTTTTTTGTCTGTTTTGGGTTTTGTTGTTTTGTTTTGTCTTTACCATTTTGGAGTTTACTTCTAACAACCTATCCCCTATAGGATTCTATATAAAATAATTTTTTCAAGAAATAGCCTTCACTCTAAGTAAGGGTCATTAGATTAGTCATGATATAAAATTTTATGGATGAGACCCCACTAACATTTTTCATTCAGGCTATAAATAGATATCTTGTTAGTTTCCAAGAGTAGCAATACATTAAATTATCTGTCAGTAACTTCAGATGCAAATCTTCATTTCTGTGTTTTTATTTGAATCCACTGATATTTTGTAGTCGACAAATATTACATGAAGCCTAAGCTGATTTTGAATCTTAAATATTTAGTACGATTTGCACCATCAGCTATCTCTTTGTCAAACTTCTTAGAGTGCTTAACCAACCAACAGAAATAATAATTTCCCCTTAAAAAGCGGTGGAAGAAACATTTGTGTGGAGTTGTGATTTATTAGAGTGAAATAACTCATGTTCACATTCTCTTTCTCCAAAGAATTTTGCTTAATATCCATTCCAGGAAATGCAACGTAAACATTTCTTACACTTGTAATTTGGTTCTTTCAGCTCCAATAATTTCAAGAAAAGACGAAAGGATAGGGAGGAAGAATATCTTTTGTTTCTCTCCCCACTCATCATTCTAGTCACACACATGAAGGAGAAGTACAGATGTAGAGGGGCTGGGTTAAGAGTAAAAAATTTTTTTAAAAGATGCTTGTCATTTACAAGGACATCTTTGTCTCTGAAGGTCTAAGAATGAACTCTTAGCATCTTGAGCATGTAAAGAATATTATACTTCTGGACCCTCTTATAGACTACTACCCTGAAACAGTGTTTGGCCTTGCAGCTAACTGAATGCAAGGAGTCACTTGCCTCAGGGATGGCAAAGTCATATTAGGGTAATTGGGAAAGACATATTGAAAGAGTGATCCAGTTCATCTTTCAAATATTTTTAATGCAGGGGATATGAGATATCTCCAAGTTAAAATGTGAAATCTTGAGGAGAAGGTAATATGGTTTTGCTTGGTTGCCTTTTTGTTCACTATTCCAAAAAGAACAACATTTCTTCCATCTTCTCATTCATAATTAGTGTCCTTGTTAACTTGTCATATAAAGAAAAAAGAAGCAAATCAGTTGTGTCATTATACCTTGTTGTTGAACATAAGCTATGAAGTCATTAGTAGCTATAACATATGTTCTTGATTTCCTGACTACTGAGAGCACCATGCATTTGTTTCTTCTTTAGGAGACAAGATATGGTTGTTCATAGCACGATTTGTGTATCTTTATCCTATGTGACTGTGTCCAACATAAAATCTTCAGGGTCAACTTAAAGATGCCCTCAAAAGAGATGAGGTATGCAAAGGTTATTTAGATTAATTATAGGAGTTTCCTTCTTTCATTTTCTTCCTCCCCAACCTTCCAAACCAATTCATTAAGTGACAGCAATGTAAAAGACACAAGAAAACCTAGCCCACAAAGGTGTTGTGATATTTTCTTTGAATTAAATCAGTAGGAAAATATTGAAATGAAGGAATATATATATGTGAATATGTGTGTGTGTATATGTGTGTGTAGCAAGAAAGTATTTTGGCTTGAGATTTAGGGACCATGAACCTCACTGTAAATTTAGCCATTTTCAGTGGCCATGATGCCACCTTCATGATCTTGTTGTTCAGTCATTTTTCAGCTGTGTCCAACTCTTTGTGATCCTATTTGGGGTTTTCTTGGTAAAGATAGTGGTTTGTCATTTCCTTCTCCAACTTACCTTACAGATGAGGAACTGAGGCATCAGGGTTAAATGACTTGCTCAGGGTCACACCACTAGTAAGTGTCTGAGGCCAGATTTGAACTCAGGAAGATGAGTCTTCCTGACTACATGCCCAGTGCTCTAACTACTACATCACCTAGCTCCACTATATTACCTAGAGATCATTTAAAATATGCCCCTTTAAAGAAGAGAGGGAAAGATCCACTGGGATGATTTGAATCATCTGGCTGATTGTCCAATTTTTCAGCTTTGAATTGACTATAAAGATTAATGTTGGTTGTCTTTTTTCAAAGTGCATTTCATTGATAAATTTTGTTTTTAAGTTATCTGCATTTCCCACTGTATCCTTGGCTTCCTTCACTCCCAGGGAGCCATCCTTTCTAGTAAAAGATTTTAAAAGTAAGGTTTTCTTGTGTTCAAGAAAACCAATCCCCATTAAAAAAAAAAGTCTGACATTCTATGCAGTGTTCCACACCCATGACTTTCCTTCTCTGTAAGGAAAAAGAGGAAGAATTATCTTCTCACCTCCCTGTTTGGGACTAAGCTTGGTCATCATAATTTCACAGCATTCAGTTTTAATTGTTTTATTGTTCTTTTCATGTATATTACTTCAGTGATTATATATGTTATTTTCCTAGTTGCATTTTCTTCACTTTGCATCAGTTTGTATAAGTCTTTCCATGCTTCTTTTTAGCCATGACCTTTAATATTCCTCAGAGCACACTAATATTTCATTAAGTTCATTTACCAAACCTTGTTTAGGCATTCCCCAAATGATAGGTATCTACTTTGATTCCAGTTCTTCGATGCTTCAAAAAATGTTGATATAAGTATTATGGTATATATATGTGACTTTCCTCTTTCTCATTTACCTCCTGGGGGAGAATTAGACAAACTCTACCTTCCTTCAGTTTTCAGCTCAGATGCCATTTTCCAAGCAAAGAAAAATCTCTTTTGCATTCTAATCCAAAAGAATGTAAGCTCTTTGAGGGCTGAACTGTCTTTTCTTATTCCCTGTACTCAGTGCAGTGTCTGACACACAGTAGACATTGATCAGATATTTGGTCATTAATTTTTCTAATTCTTCCCACATCTTCCTAACTCCCTCAGCTCTTCACTTAGTATGCTCTTTTCTCAATTGATTTTGCATTTATTTGTGTGTGCACATATTATATCTCCAAGGACAGTAAGTAGTCTCTAGGACAAAGTCAATTTTCGTTGTTAAGCTTAGTATCCCTAACACCTAGCACAGTGCCTTGTGGCTAGTAGGTACTTGATACATGTGTGTTGAATGAATGACTATGAAGTCACAGAACCTCTCTGTATCTCTCCTTTCCATGCAGTGATACTGTGTGTGGAAAGACTAATAAAAATGATTATAAAACACTTTGCCAATTTTAAATGCCAAAGACTAAGGCATTGCTTTGAAGTCACAAGAACTGTGACAAGTTTCCAGGCAAATATATAATTAAGCTGTCCAAACCACATTAGCCATTTGTGCTATTTAACAAGGGCTGACTGCTTCCGTCAATGAGTTTAAATTATAGTAGCCTCTGTAACTCCTATTGACTTCAACAGAATGAGAGAATTGGGTATGGGTGTTTAAGTCTGTTGGTTTATACTTAGCTTTCAAGAGAGTAATGAAAAGATTGCCCAA
The DNA here is from genome assembly GCF_900497805.2 of Vombatus ursinus. Classification (NCBI taxonomy): domain Eukaryota; kingdom Metazoa; phylum Chordata; class Mammalia; order Diprotodontia; family Vombatidae; genus Vombatus; species Vombatus ursinus. The sequence continues at coordinate 14,230,708 of NW_020954580.1, read as the reverse complement.
TTGAAAGCTCTTGAATTGGACCCATTATTTCTAGGGGAAGGAGTGGTAAATCTGCCAATTGGATTTTAAGAAAGTGGAGTGATATTGTAAGGCCATGTACAGCAATAGCACTACTATTTAAAATGTATAGCTTTATGTGGTTTGACGATATTCTGGTGTCTCTACGTGGCGCAGAAACATATGGATGTATTTGGTATAGTGGCTAGTGTGCTGGACTTGGAGAGAAGAGCAAATGGGATAGAATCCAAACACTTTCTTGCTGTGTAACACTGGGCAAACTCTCTCAGCCTCAGTTGCCTGATTTGCAAAATGGAGAGAGCATGAAAGAACACTAGAGATAATTCAGTGCAGTTCCACAAACCAGCATTTATATAGTATATATATATATATATATGTATATATATATATATTATGTATACATATATATACAAACACATATATACACACACATATATTTATAAAGAGCTTTGCAAACCTTAAAGCACTATATAAATGCTAGTTATTAATCCTGTTGTTAGTGTTTATCCTCTGGGGATGAAGAGACTTCCTGACACTCTCATTATATTGGGGATCATATGTGTTCATATTTGAGGTTCCTAAATCTAAATCCTGATTTGGACGAGTATTTGGGACTAGCTCTAATCTAAATCAAGAAGGCACAGTCTTGGGTTCCCCCCACTCTAATTCTAAAGAGCACCGGATTTTAGAGCCAAAGACCTGGCTGTGAGTCCTGGCTGTGAGTCCTGGCTTTATCACAGAGGAACCGTGTACCTATAGGCATGTCATTTTTCTTCCCTAGGGCTCAGGATTCTCATTTCTAGAATTGCTTTTTATAATCCCTAGTGTTCTTTCCTGCTCAAACATTCTGTGATGATGTTGTTTTGTGGAGTATGTACTTAGCTCTAACCCAGGTATTTTGATTCCCTCAATGGCCTAGCTTAGTTTACTTAAAGAGTCTCCATTGTCATAGGCCAGAATTCCAAGGAAAAACTCTAGAATCTATCAGAACATACTAGAACCTTTCTCTTAACTTCTAACCAGGAATGTATCAGAGATTTTTGAACTTAGCCCAGGTTCTAGGGTTAGAAGCAAGAGAGAAGTTTGAATTTGCCTATGGCCTCATATTTGCCAGATCTTATTGTCTCAGTCTAAGGGCATGCACAATGGCCTGATGACCTACTTCACAGGTTTCAACAAAATGAACAAACAATGGAGAATTTCCCACACACACCTTGAGGGTCAAGCGAAGTGAAGGGCTAGAGGGAGGTGGCCTGGGTAAAACACAAGTTAGACATTCCTATCTGAAAAAATGAGAAGTCAGTTGAACAATCAGTTCTTTGGGCTGCACAATGACAAAGAATTCCTTTGCCTGGAGTCAGGAAGACCTGAGTGCAAATCTGGCCTCAGACACTTACTAATTGTGTGACCCTGAGCAATTTGCTTAACCTTGTTTGCCTCAGTTTCCCCACTCTAGTGTCTTTGTCAAAAAAACAAACAACCAAACCTAAATGGGGTTATGATGAGTTGGACACAATTAAAACAACTGAACAACAATAACAACCAAAAAACCCCCCAAAAAACAAAAACAAAACACTTATTGTTTACTAAGTGCCAGGCACTGCTCTAAGTGCTAGGAATATGAAGAAAGGAGAAAGACAGGTCTTGCCCTCAAGGAGCTTACAATGTAATGATAAGTGAAATGTTATCCTAGGATGAGTGCTGGACATGGCATCCAGAATTGCAGAGGATCTAATTCTGCTATTATCACTAAGTATATGCATAATACTACCTGTGGGACCCTGTGCAAATCATTTGACTTCTTTAAGCTTCAGTTTCTTTATTTGTAAAATTGGGGATAATAACATCTGTAGCATATCAGGATCATAGGTTGATAGGATTATAAAGCTAGAGGTGACTGGGTCCTTAGAGGTCATCTGATCTAACCACCTCCTTTGGTGGATAAAGAAATTGAATCCCAGAAATGGAAATATCTTGCCCAAGGTCACAAAGACACTGAGTGGCAGAGCCAGGATTTCAGTGTCAAATCCTATGGCCTCATATTCACCATGCTTTCATTGTAGTAGCTCATAGGGGAGCCTTCTTTGGGGTATTCAATAAAAGAAATGTATTCAACAAAAGAAATGAAGGGCTTTGTAAACCTTAACATGCTATAGAAATTTCATCTATTATGGACTAATGGACTGCTGTTTGTCATAATGTTATTTCAGCCTAAAAGAGCTTTAAGTTGTACTTTGGAAAATATGGATTACTGCTGATGCATGGGAGTATGTATTTATGAAAAGAAAAGGACTCTTTTTTCTAAGAAAGGCTTTCGATCAACTGAGCCTTCCAGAAGAAATTGCTATTGAGATCTACCAAGATCAGTTTTCTACTTTAAAATGAAGCATGAAAAAAGATGCATACTGAATTATCAGTGGATTCAAAAAGTTGAAATAAAAATTATATCTTGTCATTATTCTCCTCTTCTTCCTCTTCTTCTTTCTCCTCCTCGTCTTCTTCCATTCTCCCCACCCCAAACTAGAAGTACAGCATAAATATGGGATCTTTGATACGCTCCTTTTCTGACCTGGGCTGATTGACCTCTCCCTCCCACTTAGATAACCCGGTGGTTCCAAACTACTATTTAGGGGCTCACTATATTGGTTCCCAGGCTTTGTTAGACATCCAAATGGTTGCAACCCTCTTGCAGCTCAGAACTCCCAAGCTCAAGGGATCCACCAGTCTTTCCCTAGCTAGGACTGCAGGCATATACCACTGTGCCTGGCCTGAAGTCAGAGTTCTCGAGAGCAACCCTTAGAATTAAAAACCTACAGTTGTTCTGCTAGAGAATATGGGGGACCAGGGACTGAAGGCTTCTGAGTAGAAAAAAAGGGATTATAAGAATGCAAGTAGAATAAAGGCTAGGAAAAGGAGAATTTATAGGTACTATATGTATTATAGTGTATAAAATGAATGAATATGGCTATAAATACATGTCAGAATTTGAGAGAATGTTATTACCTACTAAAGTTACACTCTTCTGTGTTTTGATGTTACGAGGCCTTTTCTAGTGTAATTTACTCTTTATTTTCCCCTCACTACATCAAGGCAGTATCTTGAACAAAGCTGTCACTCTTTCAAGGCAGCTTTCAAGGTGAGTTCAGCACTTCTAAAGGTGTTACCGAAAGTTATTTTAAATGGACCTATATGAAAGGCTCTTTTTCAGACTCCATTTTATTGATAAGAACAATTGTTTAGCCATAGATGCTTCCTGTACTTATCCCACTTGATCTCCACAACACACCTGTGAGGTAGTTCACTTCAAAGTATTCTCACCCCTTTTGCAGATAAAGAAACTGACACTTAAAGAACTACTGTGACTTGTCCAAGGTTATGTATTTAGCAAATAATGGGTTTACGACTCTATTCAGTTCTGACTGCAATATAGAGAGTAAAAGATTGATCAAATTATGTAGGCATAAAAAGAAAGTAGAATCACAGGTAATAGAAAATTTTTTTGTCACCTTCCAAGGAACAAATATTTTAACACCCATAATCCAAAATTTTTCACTATTACAAAAAAAAAAATTCTGCAACACCAAAGTTCTCCTCATAATGACTGAGTGAATGAATGGGCAGATGGATGGATGGGTGGATGAATGGATGGATGAAAAAGCATCATTCAAGTACTTACTATTTGTGTCTGCACTTTGCTAAATGCTTTGGACACAAATATCAAAGTGAAATAGTATGTATCCTCAAGGAACTTACTCTCTAATGGTTGCAACATATAAATTACAGAGGAATCAAAATGGCTGTGACACAGGAAGAATGGGGGAAAGGGGAAGGACTGTGGTGAGTGCAAGTTGACTGCTACATATTACCAAGGATAGCTCGCATATAAGTGGCATAATAATTTTAACTTCAACTTTTTGAATCCACTGATAATTCAATATGCATCTTTTTTCATGCTTCATTTTAAAGCAGAAAACTGATCTTGGTAGAACTCAATAGCAATTCTTTCTGGAAGACTCAGGTGATTGAAAGCCTTACTTAGAAACAGAGTCCTTTTCTTTTCATAAATACATACTCCTATGCATTAGCAACAATTTACATTTTCCAAAGTGCAACTTCAAGCTCTTTTAGACTGTACTAACATTATGGCAAACAGTCCATTAGTCCACAATAGATGAAATTTCTATAGCATGTTAAGGTTTACAAAGCCCTTCATTTCTTTTGTTGAATACATTTCTTTTATTGAATACCCCAAAGAAGGCTCCCCTATGAGCTACTACAATGAAAGCATGGTGAATATGAGGCCATAGGATTTGACACTGAAATCCTGGCTCTGCCACTCAGTGTCTTTGTGACCTTGGGCAAGATATTTCCATTTCTGGGATTCAATTTCTTTATCCACCAAAGGAGGTGGTTAGATCAGATGACCTCTAAGAACCCAATCACCTCTAGCTTTATAATCCTATCAACCTATGATCCTAATATGCTACAGATGTTATTATCCCCAATTTTACAAATAAAGAAACTGAAGCTTAAAGAAGTCAAATTTCTTGCACAGGGTCCCACAGGTAGTATTATGCATAAACTTAGTGATAACAGCAGAATTAGATCCTCTGCAATTCTGGATGCCAGGTCCAGCACTCATCCTAGAATAACATTTTACTTCTCATTACATTGTAAGCTCCTTGAGGGCAGGACCGTCTTTCTCCTCTTTCCATATTCCTAGCACTTAGAGCAGTGCCTGGCACATAGTAGACAACAAGTGTTTTGTTGTTGTTGTTCAGTTGTTTCAGTCATGTCTAACTCCTCATGACCCTATTTGTGTTTTTTCTTGTTGTTTTTTTGACTAAGATGCTAAAGTGGTTTGCCATTTCCTTCTCCGCCTTATTTTACAGATGAAGAAACTGAGGCAAACAGCGTTAAGCAACTTACTCAGGGTCTCACAATTAGTAAGTGTCTGGGGCCAGATTTGCACTCAGGTCTTCCTGACTCCAGGCAAAGGAATTCTTTGTCACTGTGCAGAACAAACAACTATGTCCCATCCTCCTGATCTATATCTTCTTGCCACTGGACCCAGATGGCTCCGGAAAAGAAAGTGAGGCTGGATAACTTTGTACAGCTTTCCCTCACATAAATTCAATTCACTTGCATATCATGGCATCACCTCCCTGATGCCATGGTCCTCTTCTAGAATGAAGGCCAAACAACAACCTCTGTGAGTAGTAGTAGTAGGAGCTGCCCCACTGAGGACTGAACTGGAACTGGCTAGTTGAGCAACAGAGCCCTCCCTCCTTCCCTCCCTTCCTTCCTTCGTTCCTTCATTTGTTTGTTCCTTCGTTCGTTTGTTCATTCGTTCGTTCGTTCGTTCCTTCCTTCCTTCCTTCCTTCCTTCTTTCCCTTCTCTCCCTTCCCTCTGTCCACATAGGGTATATGTTGATCACATATGCTGACCTGCAGGTACTCTGCCCAAAGAAATGTAAATTTTGATCTCTGAAACCTCACAAGATATCTTGGGACTTAAAGGGCTATATTTTTTTCCTAAGGACCATGCCTTCCACCCAAATCACTCTGGCTCTCATTGATTGGCCGACAATAGGTCCCTGGCCAAGCCCCATTTGGTCATTTTTTTGGGCCCTGATTGGCTCAGAGTGAATGAAAATAGTATTTTTTTGTTTTGGCCAGAAACCCTGAATGTCTTCCCCTCCCAGATCGATTTTTTTTTTGACTAGGTAAAAGAGGCATTCTCTGCTGCATTTCTTACCTAGCTTTAATCACTGATTGGGCATTGTCTCAGTCAAACAGACCTGTTAAAAATCTTAGCTTAAAAAGGCCAAGGTCTCCCACTGCATCCAGGACCATCTCCAGGTATCCTGATTTATATCTTGCCACTAGACCCAGATGGTTCCAGAGGAGAAAGTAATGCTGATGACTTTACACAATCTTTCTTCACTTAAACCCAATTCACTTGCATATCAGGGCATCACCTCCCTGATGCCATGGTCTTCTTGGAGAACAAAGGCCACAAAACAACAACATCTATCTATTCATTCATTTACTCATTCATGAAAATTTTTTTTTTATTTTTTTTCAATTTTGAGCAATATTTTTCTGTCTACACCTTCCACATAAGCTCCTTGAGGGCTGGGACAATTTCAGCTGTGTCTTTGCATCCTCAGCATCTAACACAGTGCCTTGCCTATTGTAACTTGCATTTATAAAGCACTTTAAAGTTAGTGATCAATGAATAAACATTTATTAAATACCTACTATGTGTCAGGAACCGTGCTAAGTCTGGGGCAAAGCGCTTTAGGTACCTTGTCTCATTAAATCATTATATAGTAGAGCTTACTAAATTCTTTAAAACTGAATTGCCTCTAGTTCTCTTCTCTGGGTTCAAACAAGACAAGTCTTCCTTGGGACACATTCCAATACTTGACTATAATTCTCATATCCCTACTAAATCCTCTCTTTTCCAGAATAAGATTCCCAGGTTTCTTCAGCCCATTCTCTAGAGCCCCATTTTAAATCCTCTTACCATCCTGATCACAGTCTTCTGGAAATGTTCAGTTTGTCAGTATCATTCTAAAATCATGGACCCCAGAAATGAACACAATACTCCTGATATGGTCTCCTTAAAACAGAACAAAGAGTGCTAAACTCTTTCTCTTCTGAAAACAACTTCTGTCAATGCAACCTAAAAGCAAAAACTTTGGAAATTTCTGAGAAGTTAAGTAACCCTTAATTAGCCATACTAGCACCTAGTAGTGAGGCAGCTAGGTGGCACGGTGTATAAGAAACCTGGACATATAATCAAGAAGACCTGAGCTGAAGTCCAACCTAAGGCATGTTCTACTTCTACAACACTGGGCAAATTGCTAAAACTCTGTCTGCTTTAACTTTCTCATCTATAACATGAGGATAATAGTAACATCTACCTCCCATGGTGGTTGTGAAAATCAAATAAGATGATATTTATAAAGTATCTCACAAACCTTAAAGTACTATATATATATTACCTAACCTCATCAGTGAGATAAATACATGACAGCTAGGAAGGACATTTTCTTTTCTTCTTTTTAAATCCAATAATGAACTATTAATGGAATATTCAGCTATTATTTATGAAATAAGCATATTTAGAACATATATAGTTCCTTATAGTATCTCT
>NW_020954580.1:14125259-14223425 GCF_900497805.2 Vombatus ursinus | reverse complement strand
TTTTTTTTTTTTTTTACTCATTCCAGGTTTCATTTAAACCTTAATTTAAATATGGGGCAACCTGATGCCACAGTGGATAGAGTGCAAGACCTGAAATCAAGAAGACTCATCTTCCTCAGATACTTATTACCTATGTGACCCTGGCCAAGTCACTTAATTCTGTTGGCCTCAGTTTCCTTATCTGTAAAATGATCTAGAGAAAGAAATGGCAAACCACTCCAGTATCGTTGCCAAGAAAATCCCAAATAGGTCATGAAGAATCAGATAACACCAAAATGACTGAACAATAATGTTTTAAATATGTGCTTATTCAAAATGAGATACCCTTGCAGTAGATGTAGTTATATTGCATAAAGCTACTATTGATACAGAGTAAGGTTAACGTGCAGTGAACTTGATGGTAGAGTGATTGAGTGGCCTCTTACTAGATTAAGTAAGGTAGTGTTTCTGGAAACAGCTGTGATTTCTTTTTTGAAAGCAAGAACATTTTGTAAAACTTGCTTATGAAAAGTGATACAACTCAGAGCATCCAGAGTTGGCCACCATTGTGGGGCTCTGACCACACTGTCTCTTAGCATCTCTGAGTCCTAGATCTTTTGACTACAAAGTAAAGAAACCAGGCGTGACCTAGTTGATAAGGATTTTCTGAAAACTTCTTTATAAATGATTCTAAAGGAGTAGTAGGTAGGTAAGTCAATACAAAATAATAATAAGTTTGTGGCATTAGAAAAAGAAAATCCCCCTTGCAAATATTTTGGCAAGTTTTTTTCTTGTATTATCCTTTCATTTTCTTTCCTTGCTTTTTTTTACCCGACCCCTCAGTGTTTTATGGAAAACAATAACTTCGGTCCTTCCTTTTTATCTTGGAGCTCTGACAAAACTCAATGTCCTTGCTGTCACCTCTTTTTAAGGAACCCGATATTCAAGGAACTGTTACTGGAATAGCACCTCATTTGTGGCTATTGTCACTGTTCTTTTAGAAACTGGTAGAGAAGGAGGATGTTTATTTCTCTGCCCCTGGGTGCCTCTGAAGAATTGGAGTGTTATTATGTAGCCAGCTCTGTTTTTTTTGTTGTTGTTGTTGTTGTTCACCTTTTTATTATTTGAACAGGGAAATCATTTGGCTGAGTTAGCATTAGCTTTGATGAAGATTATTTTTTCAGAAGATTATCAGTATCCAAATGTTAACACCACCAGAAAATAGTCCATATTAGACTATGGAGAAGAGACTTCACAATATAGTGGAGAGAGGCTGGCCTTGGGGTCTTGGGGAGACTTGGGTTCAGTTTTGACTCTGAAGAAATCTGTCTTTGTGACCAGAGGCTAATTACTTGATTTCTTACTTCCCCCAGGCAACTCTTTAAGACTTTATTTTAAAATATATTAGGAGATAGTGGAGTATAATGGAAGGAACATTACTCTAAAGTCAGAGAAACTCAGTTCATATCTCACCTTGGATACTTACTAGCTGTGTGACCCCGGGCAAGTCCCTTAACTTTTCAAAGCCTCATTTCTATGTTTGTAAAATGAGGTCTTAGACTAGATGGTCTCTAAGTTCCCAAGGCAGCTAGTTGGAGCAAACGTATAGAGTGCTGGGCCTGGAGTCTGAAGTCTGTTGTTGTTCAGTTTCAGTCCTGTCTGACTCTTCATGACTCCATTTGGAGTTTTCTTGGCAAAGATACTGTAGCAGTTTGTCATTTCCTTCTGCAGCCCATTTTACAGATAAGGCAACTAAGGCAAATAGGGTTAAGGGACTTGCGTAGGGTCACACATGGAGTGTCAGAGTCTGGAAGCCCTGAGGTCAAATCCAGCCTCAGACACTTAGAAGCTCTGTGATCTTCAGAAAGGCACTTAACCTCTCTGCCTCAGTTTCCTTATCTGTAAAATGAGGATCATAATAGCACCTACCTCCCAAAGCTGTTGTGAAGATCAAATGAGATAATATTTATAAAGTGCTTAGCATAGTACCTAGCATATAGTAGGCACTTAATAAATATCCATTCCTTTCCCTTCTTTTCTAGCTAGATTTATATCCTGTGAATTCATCACCTCATGTTCTTTTCTCTTTGGGTGGAGGGTGTACCCACACTAGGGATTTTTTCTAAAGTGATGAAATTATAATCCAGTTCCCCCAAAACACCCACTTCAGGAAAGTACTTACCCTTTAGTCAATGACTGTGGTATTTCTCAAGGCTGCTATTGCTGTTATTAACTAAATAGAAATGGCAGATGAGAAAAAGGTTGACAGAGATGGTGCAGGGACTCAAAATTATATTTTATAAGGTATCAAAAGCTTACTCAAAAATCATAGTAACAATTTGAATTGGAAGATTTATCAGAGAGTAGGCTAAATCTTAGTAGAACAAATATCCCTTGTACAGAGTAGCTGATATGTGGTGATCCATCCTCTACTTGAAGATATCCAGTGATGAAGAACTCATTACCTATTTTCATTCATTCATTCATTCAGAAATGAATTACTTTCATTTTTGCATAACTCTTATTGTTAGGACATTTCCTCTTATGTCTACTTTAAATTTACCTCTTTGCAAGAATGGATCTTGCTGAGAAGGTGGAGTTGGAGGTGCCGTCTAGGTAACAAGGTTTTCCCAGGCCACAGCAGGGATTCTTGAAGGGCAGCAGATGCAGGACCTTTTAGTGTCAGTTCTGGCTTCTGACAGTTCCCAATACTGTCTCCAGTTGATAGCAATTCCTGCTTCTAAGCCCTGTAGCAGCAGGTAAGATATTACACAGATTTTTTTTTTTATTATTATTACTTTTAAGGAACTTGTCCAAAGCCCTCTGGAGCCATATTAGGGACACAAGCCTGTGTAATACCATAGCAGCACACACACTTTTTAGCTGCTCCCTTCTTCAATGCCCCACAGGTCCATTAATTCTCCCTTGATTCAAGGCAGTCTTTTGTTAATCCATAGTGCTACGGTGTTGAGCCAAATAATAAGTATTCAAGCTCATTCAACTCACCTAGAGAACTTGGCAACCTCAAATTGCTCAAGATATAGTGGATTATATGAAAACTGAATAGCCCTGAATAGATAGTTCATGGTTGTTCAAGACACCTTTGTAAACTTATCTCTGATGACGAACTTGCACCTCCTGTCTCTCAGGCAGCTTGCCCCTGCCAACATCACTTCCTTCTTGAATTTGTCATCTTTCACCATCTATTGTCTTTCTCCCTGTTGCTTATAAACGGGCTCAATTCTCTTCAAGCTTACAAAAAAACAAACAACCCTTCATTCGACCCTACTGTCTCCTCAAGTTATCATCATATAGGTCTCTTGCATTTCACAGTCAAATTCCCAGAAGAAGGGGAAAAAAAGCAACTAAACTCATTGCTTCTGTTTCTTCTCTTACTTAGCTTTCAGATGTTTGCAATTGGGCTTCTGACCTCATTAATCAACAGAATCTCCTATCTCCAATGTTACCTATGATCTTCCAATCACCACATCCAAAGACCCTTTCTTATTCCTTTTGTTTTCGTTTTAACCTCTCAGCAACATTTGGCATTTTTTTTATTACCTGTTATTTTTAGATATTCTCTCTCCTCTAAGTGTTCATGATACCTTGTTCCCAGGTCTCCTCCTACCTGTTGGGGTATTTCATCATATCTTTCTGACGGTTCCTTTGTTGGATCATCCCGTATTTGTTTGATCCAAAGTAGACTCAAGGTACATTGAGTTACATCTGTAGTGTCACAGGTTCTATCATAAGGAGGTTGAGCAAAATGGAGAGTTGCTTATTTACTAAACACACCATAACAAACCCCAAACTATTTCCCCAATAAAAAATATATTAATCTGGTTATTTCCAAAGTCATTCCTTGTTCTTTCCTAGTTCATAGCTCTCATCAGCCTGGTTCCAAGGCTGTCATGTTAAAGGAGAACACATTGCTTTTGACTTTGTGCCAAGAACAATTTTGGATAATAACCTGGCTCTTATTGTACCTTTGAACAGACCAGTTCCTCATAGAACATTTTATTTTGTCCTTGGTTCAGTCTAAGTACAGAATATTACTGAACACTCAGTGGGCACTTAGGGGAAAATGGTACCTACCTACCTGTAAAGAGGGAACTACTGCTAAATCCCATAGATTAGTTACTTCTTTTTTTGTGAGATCTAGCATTGGGTTATATTTGTAGATCATTTGCCAGTCCAACTGCCAACCAAATGTCATCCATAGAGCAGGCAAGCTAGCCTTGCCAAAGTGATAAGGCATTCTGAGAGATAGAGGAAGCACCGTGTGCCAGGGAGATAAATGACCATCACCACCTTGACCAGCATCTCCCTTCAGACCCCAGTGAAAACAGCCCAATGCAGTTTGCTGGAGTGGGGGAAAGGGTGGGATTTATATGGAATTAAATTGTAATATAAAAAGCATATTAATAAAATTTTTGAAAAAGTCAAATCTTTTTGAAAAAGTTCCAAATCATGTACTCCATTCATCATAGTATACTTATTTTCCAGCATACAAAAACACACAAATAAAAAGCAAAAATGTCTATTTCAGAGCTTCCTTTACAGAATACTATTGAGTGGCTAGGCTTGTTCTCCAAACCAATAGAATTTATTAAGTACTTTATAGACACAGAGTGCTCTGCTAGGCAGCTGGGGGAGATACTTTTTTTACATCACAATTTAATTCCACATATATCCCTCCCTTTCCCCCCTCTCCAGTGAACCATCCCTTGTCACAAAGAATGAAAAGGAAAAAGAAAAAATCAGTTCAACACAACCAGCCAACACATCAACTAAGTCTGGTAACATATGCAATATTCCATACCTATGGTATCTTACCTCTGCAAGGAAGGGAGAAAGGTACATTTTCTTACTTGTTCTCCAGGGCCAAGCTTAGTGTAATTAGTCAATGTTCACTTTTTGTTATTGCTGTTACAACAACAGCAGCAACTGCTGTTGATGTAGTCATTTTATGTAGTACTGTTTTCTTTCTTCTGCTTGCTTCACTATGTGTTAGTTCATTTAAGAGGAACACCTGATTTCACAGCCTACCTCTCATACTTCTCTGTATAATCATATTCAAGTCTTTTAACCCCTCTGAGCCTCAGTTCTTCATCTCTGAAATAATATTATTTGCAGTATCTACTTCACAAAGGCTGCTACAAGATAGCTAGATACTTAGATGAGAACACACACACACACACACACACACACTCTCTCTCTCTCTCTCCTTTGCAAGCTTTAAAGAGCTATATAAAGGTCAATAAAGTTGTTGTCACTATCATCATGTACCAAAATCTAAATCATCTTGGAAATTAAGGAATAGGGGAAGCTGAGAAATAAGTGCCTGTGTCTTGGGTTTGCATGCTCTCCTCTTATTAGCGTCATGGAGGAAAGAAATAAGCAGGACAGGTGGACTCAGAGAAAGAATCTGCTGTGCTCCTGTGAGTAATAATAGCTTTCCAAGTCCAAGGTACTGGTTGCACAAATAATTTTGCATTATCTTATTAAGGTGAATGGTCACAGTCACTAAAATCTGTTTTTCTCAAAGCTAATTGTGTTGCCTTCCAATTTAAGCTAGGGAATAAAAATTCACTTTGATCACGTTTATATCTATGAAAATTAGCATGAATTTGATGCGCTGGCCCTTTAAGCAAGGTAGTAAAGCATAAAGTCGTCCTTCCTGACATAGATATGCATTTTCATTGTACCAGCATCTCCAACAAATCCTCATGATCAATTAACTGTCTTGTTCAATTAGAGAAGAAAGATATCACCCTTATCCCCTCTCCTGAAGGTGTCCCTTGGCTAGGATCAGGCTAAGGCACTTCTGAGATGGTCCCTACCACTGGCCTGGAGCCATCTCTGTTAAACCAGCCCTCCATCTTTCTAGAAGAACAGCATTACTATCTTTTACCTAATGAACTTCATTTGTTTCCAAACAGAAAGGAGGATTTGTGGCTCTTCATTATCACGTGGAGGTTCCTGGGCTTCACTGACAAGGCAAGGCAGTATGATGAATGGAGTTCAGGGTAGAAGTGCAATGAGCCTGCCTAAATGGAGTTAGGCAGCAATTGATCAGTTTCCCCAACTCTCAAATCATTTTCTCAGATAAAAAGCCATGTTTTCCTTTTAAAAAAAAATAGAGAGAAAACATTTAGGGGTTAAATTATCCACTGTTATTTAGCATCACAATATTTAAAGCCACTCTGTACCATTAATTTACAATTTGGAAAGGTTAAAGAAATTAAAAGCATATATCTTATTAAATGAGCCCACATCGTGTCTAACATCTTATGTCTGCATCAATAATATGAATCCTAGATAGGTCTTTTCTGTAGGAGTTATAGCTAACTTTCTGCTTTTCTATTAGCAGGATCATTTTGAATGAAACAGAGTGCTCATCTCTCAGCCACTTGGGAATACCCATGGCAATCCCATCATGTCCCATCTCTCTTCTCACTTCCTCTGTCTCCCTTTGCCTCTCCTATCTCCTTTCTGGTTCTTCCACATTAATTCAAATGTCTATTCACTGTAATTAGCATTTTATGGGATCAGACATATTATCTGGACATAGATGCTTTTGTGAAGTTTTATTTTCTAATTTAAAGAACTCATAAAATGCTTCCGTCTTAAAACTCATATCATTTGCAATGCCATATATACATATACACATGTATTAATTCTCTAGATTGTTCTGAATGGTGTTCAATTTTTTTTTTCTTGTTTGGATGATTCATTTCTAGTACTGAGTTAAGAATCTATCAGCATAGGTTACTATGAGAAGAGAAAAAAGGGCTTATTAAACACTAAGGGCCAAGCAACTCTGCTTATCTTTTGGCATACAAATACAGAAGTAAAGATAATCTCTGCCCTCTGGCAGTTTACATTCTAATTGTTGTTGTGGGGTCATTTCAATACTTTCTGACATTATTAGTTTTATTGGATATACCCTTGGGCTTAGAGTCAAGAAGTTGTTTTCTTGTTCAGTTGTTTTTATTCTGACTTCTTGACCCTATTTGGGGTTTTCTTGGCAAAGATACTGAAGTGGTTTGCCATTTCCTTCTCCAGTTCATTTTACAGGATGAAGAATTGAGTCAAACTGGATTAAGTGACTTGCCCAGGGTCACATGGCTAGAAAATGCCTGAGGCTGGATTTGAACTGATGAAGATGAGTCTTCCTGATTCCAAGCTCAGTTCTCCATCTACTGTGCCACCTAGCTGCCCTTTGCATTCCAATAGTGATAGACAACTCAAGTAAGTGGAGGTTGGCCAATTAATGGTACTTTGATCCTAAAAGGTTAGAGGAATGGTAAATGGGGCTATAAAGAAGCAAACCAAGATAGTTCATTTAGGAACAATGACAGAGTTGATTTTATCATTATTCCAGAAAAGGGAAACTGGAGAGAAGATAAGGTTCAAGGAGGAGGTTGTTGAGGTAAGGCCAGAAGTAAAGCATGGCTGAAGCTTTCTTTAAATAGTGGACCAGGAAAAACATTCACTAGTCAAGACAGGGAAGTTGAAAGGTTAAAATTTTTAGGGTATGGTATTTCTTTTCATGATTTAATAAACGGGGAGAGCATTTACTAACCATTTACAATGTGATTGGTGCTGGGAAAAGAAACAAAAATAGAGAAATTCCCTGCTTACAAGACTCAGCTAGGTGGTACAATGCATAGAGTACAGGAACTGGAGTAAGACTTTGTGGACTTTGTGACTATGGGTAAACTACGGAAACTCTGTTTCAGTTAGCTTACCTCCCAGGGTTGTTGTAACGATCAAATGAAATATTTGTAAATAATTTAGCTTGCTGCCTGGCCCATAGCAGGTACTTAATAAATGTTTGTTCACTTCTTCTTCTCCACCTCCATCCTCTATGAGGGAGATAGCTCTTATAAAAGAATTCTGCTGCAGGGCAGATGGAAAGACCACAGAGTCCTAAGGGTGTATCATCAGGGTAGATGGAATGATCCAGTGGGAAAGAAAGGAACATACCTACTATTACAATGTCCTGAATTTTTACAGATAGGTTGATAGAAAGATTGATTTATCTATCTATATTGTCATTCATTTAGTTGTACCCAACTCTTCATGACCCCATGGACCACAGCATGTCAATACTGTCCATGGGGTTTTCTTGGTAAAGACACTGGAGTGGTTTGCCATTTCCTTCTTCATTGGATTAAGGCAAACAGAAGTTAAGTCACTTGTCCATGGTAACACAGCTAGTCAATGACTGAGGCTGGATTTGAATTTGAGTCTTCCTGACTCCAGGCCCATGCTTTATTCACTAAGCTGTCTAGCTGCCTCCGTATATTGCATGTACATACATACACCCCAAAAGCCTAAGTAGAGATACAATACCCCACTTATTTGTCTTTCTATTTGTCCAAGGAAGTATCTCTTTAGGATTTTCCAAAAATTTTATAGACTTGCTAGAATGTTTGCTTTTGAATCCACGCCAAAACATTGTTCACTTTTTCTTTCTCACCACCTGCCATGGTTACATCAGCAGATTTTTGATTTAGTTTGGTTTTCCAATCCAATATTAGAAAGCTAAGTGGCACAGTGGATAGAGTGTCAGGCCTGAAGTCAGGAAAACTCATCTTCCTGAGTTTAAATCTAGCCTCAGACTCTAGCTTTGTGACTCTGAGCAAGTCATTTAACCCAGTTTACCCCAGTTTCCTCATCTGAAAATGAGCTGGAGAAAGAAATGGCAAACTACTTCAGTATCTTTGCCAAGAAAACCCTAAATGGGGGCATGGAGAGTTGGACTTGACTGAAAAATGACTAAACAACAATTAGAAATGACTGAGTGGAAGAGAGGTGGATACAGTGTCATCCCACAAAATATATATACCCCACCAAAGAAAGGTAATAGTTTCTTAGCTAAAGGGCTATTATTAACCCCAGATCTAGCAGAGAACTTACTGAGATATCATATTCCAGAACCAATTAAGACAAACGTTCAAGGCCTGCATGTTGAGCACTATTGCATGTTCCAAGTGTCTGAATGTCATAATAGGGTATATCATTTGTTAATTATCTAATAATCATTAAAAGAAATATTGGCTAAAGTATACATTTTGTTTAGAATGTACAAGTGAATGAGAATTTGCATTTGTGCCATTTGAATTCTGCAAATTTAAAGCATAACCTACCTCCTTAAGGAAAGATGACAGATCAATATGGAGAAATAAAAATATACATTTTTGGAACGGGGCCAGTAGCAGAAATTTTATTTTGCTTGACTACGTGCATTTGTTACAAGGGTTTTTTTTTCCTCTTATTTTTTCCCCAATTGAAGAAGTGAAAGAAGTAAGAAGAAGAAAAAATGCTTTATAGTTTAAAAAAATTTAAAGCATAGTTATAAACTATAGAGAACTGTATATAAACAATAGCATGTAAAATATTTTTTCTTTTTATGTAGGGAAACAAGCATTTTCTTTGAAATTCGTACTGACTATATCATTCATTATGAATCGTGGTTAGGGGAGAACCAGCACTGTATTTGAGGATTATAGGAATTACATACCTCATTCTATATGGTACCTTAGATTAAAAGAAAAAGCTCTCATTTAAGCTTCTACTTTAAGTTGCTTAAAGATTTATCCAGAGTTTCATTTTGTTAAGTATTGTTTTTTTCAGGTGAACCTTTCTTCATTAAGACAAAACCTAAATGTCTTTTTCTGGAAACTTTTTTTAAAGGGAAAAGCTATTCAATCATTTCTTAATAAAGGCAACTGGTAAAAATGAGGATTAAGTCCATTCCAAATACATTATTACATTTTATAATTGCCTTGCATTTAATATTGACTGCTGGCCTCAGCCTCCCATCTTTTCTAGTTTGGGAGCACCTGACAGACGATGTTTTCCACTGGCCTAGCCTTCAAGACACCAGGATCAGCTACATGACAAGATTGGGCTCCACTGTAGGGCTTTGATGAAGGAAAATAAAGAGCTAACCATGCACCATTCTTTTGTGACAGTACTTTTTCAGGGCTATAGTGAACAAGACCACTAATGAAACTGTGGAAAGTATGCATCTTTATTAATATTTCCAACAATGTCAAGAACAGAATTATGTAATTAAGAAGAGATCTCATCCCATCATCTCAGGAAAGATTTATAGATCTAATTCACTAAGTTGGCTGATGAAAGCCTTTAGGATATGATGATTTAATATTTTGTCTATTAGGTATTTCATTTCTAAATCAATCAATCAACATCCACTATAACAGTTCCAGACTCTAGGATTATAAAGATAAAAATGAAACCATCATTCTCTTCCCCTCAGAGAGCTTATATTCCATTGGGGAAACTATATAAAATAATCTCATATAGGAGGTACTGCTCGAGTTGGACTAGAGAAGGTGTAAAGGAGGTAGTGTGCAATAAGCTCGGAAAGGAAGTTTTTTGCTTTTTTTTTTTTTTTTTCTCCTGGGACCCATATAGTTCTACTGCAAAGTGTTCTTTGAGAGAAGGGAGAGGACTGGGAGTAGGAAAGAAACCCTGTTTTCTCTTGCTGTACTTTACAAGAGATACAATGGAATTGGGAACTGAGTTCTTCCTCTATAACTGGCTTTCATTTTGACTCAACCAATCAGTTTCCCCATTTCTCAGTCAATAATCACTCAATAAATGTGCATCATGTGCATACTATATATCTATCTCTCCCATTTATCCATGCAAATGAATACTTAAAGGAAAGACAGTATATCAGTCCACAGATCAAAAGCAAGTCCATTTTCTAGCCCAATGCTCAGAGGAGCTTCCAGATCTTTTTCACATGCAAATGGACTATTCAAAATCTAATACCTTACAAACTTCAAACTCAAAGTCTAAAACCCTCATCAAGGAACACAGTCACAGTCCACTGAACAACCAATCCTCTCCTTCATGAGGATAGTAATACTTATACAACCTACCAAACAAGGTTTTAATGAGGAAAACACTTCACAGTTGTAAATCATTACATAATTGTCAGCTAATATTGCTAATGTACAATCATGGTCCCTAGAAGACTGTTTCTGACCAATGATTTTATGTCACTCATGTACTAGATGTTCTGAGAGTTGTAGAATTGTTCAAGCTAAAGTAGACCTTAAACCATTCAATTCAACTGCTTCATTTTACAAATGTGAAAACTGAAACTCAGAAAGTCAAAATTAATTGTATAAAGTCATATGGGTAATTAATTGCAGAAGTAGGACTAGGTCCCAAGTCTCTTGACTTCTAGTCCAGTGATCTTACTTTATTAAGGCACAAATTTGTTTTATGCCACTGGACAGCTAGATGACTTCATCATAAAATAAAAATTCAACTAAAATGTCATTTTCAAAAGTATCTGTAAATCTGTTTGTCTAAATACCCATGATATGAAAGAGTTAATGCTTCCATTTTTTTCTAGATCTTATAAAATTGTTCTAGATCTTATAAGACTGACTCTAGCTTAAGAATATATCTGACTATTTGATTGATCTTCTGTGCTCCAAATATCAGGCCTGGTTAATTTCTTACCAAATTGAAAAACAACAACCACCATGTTTAAGGATGTTGGACCTGTGACTTTATCCAAGTAAGAAATTTCCAGTGTGGAAAACTCTTTTTACTAACATAGAGGGCTACTGCTTTGCAATTTAGACTTATTAAGAGATTGCTTGGGGCATTAAGAGCTTGAGTAGTTTGCTTAATCACTATGTTTCAGAGATGGGATTTGAACTCAGATTGTTCTGGCTCTAGGTCAACTGTTAGTACACTGCATCATTGTGCTGGCTTTGAAGAAAACATTAATTGTGCATTATTCTAGAAGTAATCTAGATTTATTTTCAAAACTGACATGAAGAAACTAGAAATGCTCCTATTTAAACTTGGATTTTCTGTGGTTTGTTACCTTGGGATTAAATAAGATTCTTGAACTTTGCTGTTTATCATGGGATTTACATAATGGGTACAAACAAGTTCAATGAGGAAAAGTTATTTGTCATATTACAGTCATAAATCATGAAAGAAGTAATAACAATATCTAAATTTTGAATTGAAAATGAAAAACAAAAAGAAACCAAACCCACCCCACCCTAAATTGTATTAAAATCTCTGGGGATTATAATATAATTGCATTTGATAAACCTGCTTAATTTTCTTCATCTATAATGAGAAACAAGAAGATGCATTTAAGTATCTGTAATAACTACTATGATTCTCTTTGGGAACCTCACTAAGCTATCCTGTGGAGAAATAATCACACCTCTTTAGTAGAGGACTCAGAGGAAACCTCAAGATCTGTTTGCTTGAATTACTTGAAACAATCTGATGACACACATCATGGTCTGAAAGACAGCCTCCATGGAGTTGACAGACTGAAAGCCATCTGTCCCAAGAAAAAAAAGAGCATAATGGCTTCATCCACCTGCTATAATTTGGTTGCACAGCATGCTAAGTATTAACTGCAGAGAGAATTTTTCTATAGGCAATTTCCACCCATTCACTAATGTCCACTGGCCATCAAATTTTCATAATTTATCTCTTCTTCTTTTGGAAGCCCTCGACATTTTTTAGTGGAAGTTTTGACCTTTGTGCTCATACAATTCCTTCAACTCTACTAAGATGTTACTACCTATAGTAAGTGGACCTTTGGACATTTATTTGTTGGTAGGCCAAGGATTGTGAGATAGCAACATTGTTCAACTGGCCATCATTGTATCCATTTCTAAAACTCTGATTTAGCTGATTTAGAGTGATCACAACTCAGACTGTAGGGGATAGTTGAAATCACAAACTTCTAGAATTATAAAATTATAGAACTGAAAGATGTCTATGAAAACATTTAAGGCAATTCCTTCATATTGCCCATGAGAAATCTGAGGTTCAGCACCTTGTCTAGGCTTAAACTAGAGTAGTAGCATTGTGCATACTGGAACTGGGGGAAATACATATAATTCATCACATATAATGTTCTAAATTACTCTACTTCTCCTTTCTGTGCTTCAGTGAAAAGAGTATTCCAGATATAATTTCTAATGCAACGATCAAATCTGTATATCTCATCTTGGTTTCTCTTGTACCTATTACCTTACAAAATTAAACTTATTTCTTTCCAAATTAAAGAGAGCTATATCTTTCACCAAATAGTAGCTAGTTACCTGAAACAAGCTTCTGAGGTGAGCTTATTAAGGTCACAATAGTTTGCGTCATTGTCCAAAACAATTAATTAAGTGCACATAGATTTGTCCTAATCCTTAACAGAGCGAACTCAGCTCACCAAAAGAGGAAAATAACTAAAGAGCTCAGAGGGAGTGAGAGGCAATAGTGTAGCAGGAAGAGAAAGAGTTGCCCCCTGACAAGTAGCCATTCACTTAGGAAGCACTTGATAGACCCCTGGGGCTTTTTCCAGAGTGGAATGGCATTTTGCCATGTGGAATAGCCTACTTCAAACTCTCTCTCCCTCTTGCTCTCCCTACTCCCCCCCCCCCAACCCCGCTGTGTGCGTATGTGCGCATCCATCTGTCCATCTGTCTGTCTCTGTCTCTCAACACACACATACACACACACACAAGACCCACTGGTCTGACTGCTTCAAGGCAATTGTTCAAAAATGTTTGGCCAAAGTAATTACATTAGCTTTTAACTAAAAAACAAACAAACAAACAAACAAAAACCTCTCCCTCTCTTTTATTCCTTCCCCCCTTCTTCTCTTCCTTCTCCTTCTCTCTCCTGCACTATCTGCTCCCTCTTTTTCACTTTTTTTGCTTTTAATGAATTTAGTTTTGGTGACATTCTTACAAGCTTCAGCAGACATATGTAAAGCTGCTAAGTCTCCATTTTCCTTGTTAGTCAATGGCATATTCTCCGGCTTTCTGTAACCACTAAAATGAATGAAAACAGGTCACTATTTTGAGGTCTTGTGAAATCCCACTGAATTCAACACCTAAACAAAACTCAACACTTTACGATTAATAACCTTACACAAATATCTTAGAAAACCTCCTGTGTGAATTCCGTAAGATCTTGTTTATGATAATTGGCACCATTTAGGTTAGTTTGTGGTAACAAGATTCCAGCAAAATCATCCCTGATGCATTGCAACTTTTCATGCTATTGTGACCAGATGGAGAAACGGCCTTCTTTTGCAGTCTCTGAAGAGGCAGAGTAAAGGTGATGGTGCGTACAGAGCTAGGCCAGCTGCTCTTGTTTATTTCAGACTTGTTAGGCATCTTTGGCACTAGTTCTGTGGCTTTTTCAAAGCCCATTTTCCTCTTTGGTGGGTGAAGCTTCCCCTTACAACTCCAACAAGAAAAAAAGATTCTTTCTAATGCCCATTAGTTGGTTTTGTTTTCCGCAGATAAAATGTGGAAAACTATACCAGAATGAAAAAAAAGAGTAATTTCTTCCTTTGAGATAAACTATTTGAGAATTTTGTTGATTTTTCTTAACTCCAAGTTATCTAGAACTGAACAGCCAATGGATAAAGCTAGGGTGCCAAAAAGGTTTTACTGAACTGGGAAAATGAAATTGAGAGGATGAGGGGAGGGAGTAGGATTAACCTTGTCTATCTCATTGTGCCATACTTTACACAGTTTAATACCAAGTGCTCAAAAGTAATTTTGATTCTAATCTACAACAAAAAAAAAAGTATACTTACTTCTTGGGTAATATCACTTTAAGGAGACATGTATAGACTGTTAGAGCTGTCTTGGCCATCAAGAGGTTACCTGTCTAGCCAGCTGCCTCCACATCTAAACCCTTTCCATAACAGATGGTTACTCATCCTATTCAAAAAAGATCTCCTGGGATATAGATACCAAGACATTTTGTGTTAGCCTTTTCTTGTGTTTAACAGCCCTTACCACTAACAACAGAAAACTTTTCTTGCATGACTATTTTCCCCACAAGTAGAAATTATTAGTAAGAAGAAAGCACTTAAATTTGAGATTTCATGCACTTACATAACATTAATTAGAAACTATGTCTGTGGCATATACTATTTTGAAACTGGGAAAGACATAACTTATCCTACAGGTATTCAAAATAGAAATATCCCAACGTAAATGCATTTTGCCCACTCTTCTTATAAAATATTTTAAGTATTACTGTGAATGAAAATTTCAAACTTAAATCTTTAGATGAGTTTCCAGAACAATTTGTTTAGCAAGTCTTCTCGTTAGAGCCAGGAATGATTTAATCTGGTTAACTTTGACTACCACATCAAAGTTTATCAATTTTGTTATTGTTGTTCAGTCATTTTAGTTGTTTCAAACTTATTATGACTTCATCTGGGGTTTCCTTGACAAAGATACTAGAGTGGTTTGACATTTCTTTCTCCATCTCATTTTACAGATGAGGAAACTGAGGCAAACAGGGTTAAGTGACATGCCCAGGGTCACACAGCTACTAAGTGTGTAAGGCCAGATTTGAACTCAGGAAGAAGAATCTTCCTAAATCCAGACCCAACACTTGATCCAATGTGCCACCTAGATGCACTTTTAAAAATTCACATCATCAGTCACAAGGGAAAAAAAAAACCCATTGAGTGACAATCTAAAACCAAATAACACCAACATCATATTATTTCTACATATAAATACCTTGTAATTCTCAAGGGCTCTATTTCAATTTTGTGGTGAGTTCTGAGATTTTGTTCTTCAGGAAAGATGAAACTTGCAAGAAGGATTAGGATGGAGTCTGCAGCTCATGACTGTTGCTTTTGATGACACGTCTCTTGCATAATTTAATAAGTTAGTCTCCCTCGCATTTGTTCTTACTGTGGAATATATGAGAAGATCTTTTCTGAATGATTTGGCTTCTCCCTTCCTTCTTTATATGCTCAAAATATTCTGGCAGTGGCCCTCTCCTAACCCCATCTTCCTACCAGCTGAAAAGCAAATCAAGGTTGGTTTTTTGTTTGGTTTTGTTTCTCTTACTTTCATCTTTTTCTAGAAAAATTTCCTGCCTTACACTGATTCCTTCAGAAAGGATGAAGTGTCCACTTTCAGAAAAAAAAAAAGTTATACTGATATACACACTACCCAGTTTAAGGATCTAGATTCAGTTCTTATTTAATTGCTCACTCCTTTTCCAAGCGGAAAAAAGGACCAGCGTGTTAATGCACAAATTCACATAGCCTTCAGGTCTAAAACGTCACCTCATCTCGAGTCGCTTTCTGATCCATGCCTAGTTTCAAAAGAATTTAGGCCCTGAGGTCTGAATTATGGAGGCTCCCCCAATAGGGACAATATTTTTAATTTATTTCTTATGGCAAAAACAGACTGATAATTTCCACTAATGCTCTACGTGATAACCAATCATAAAATGGAGTTAACCCTGATTTCTCAAAGGTTATGCCAGCTGAGTGTAAGTACTATAAAGTCATGTTAAACTGAGAAGTCTTAGAATATGGGCCTGACACCATAAATTTGTTAGAATATGGGCCTAACTGTACCATGATCTTCATCTGAAAACCAACCCAGCTAAGTGAAGGGAAGCTCATTTACCAAAAAGTTGGCCACCAGATGATAAATTTATTTGCTCACAGATTAATGACTTCTTACCTCAGTGTGTACAGTAAACATACTTATGGAACCAAAGATCTTTCAAAGTATCAAACTCATTGAAAACTACTCAACATGATTTTGTAACAGAATTATCTTATTATATAATATAGTATATGGTCTATATAATCAGATAGATGATCTAAGCTACGCTATTAGATGATACAATATAGTGAAACATAGCAGAACACAGCATAAACATAACATAAAAATATTAATTATTATCCAGATGTAGCATGGCATGGTGGGTGGAGACCTGGCATTAGTTTCAGGAAGACCTGAGATTAAGTCTTGCTTCTGACACATTCTAGCTATGTGATCCTGGGCATATCCCTTAGCCTCTCAGTGATCCCAGGAAATGCCAATGAAATTATCAATACAATCGAAAAATATGATGATAATAGGAAAAAGAAAATCTGCGATGTTGTCACAGGCCAGTAAACTTAACTGGGAAAAATTCTCGTACACATTAGGCAAAGTAAGATGAAAGCTTCTCTTTCGGTGCAGCCATCTTGGCCTTCTTGTGGTCCTCTCACATAATATATCAGACTCTGTCTGCTTCCTTTGACACCAGCTATCCTCCACGACTAGAATGCCCTCCCCACCTTATAGTTTCCTTCAAGAATTAGCTCTAGTGTCCCTTCGGTTTGGAGCTTTTCCTGGGGGGCTATAGCCCCACCCCAGACCTCACCCTAGCTAAATATTCTTATGTTCAAAGTAACCTTACATCTGCCTTGTATACATTTTGTGTGCAGCACTCTTTGGTGTTACCAAGAAGATATGGACACTGGAGATGAATGCCTCCTGTTCAGAATGAAAATAACCCAGCAATTTTAACACCACCACCACTACTCCTCAGGCTGCTTTGATCATGTGGCTGACAGAGATTGAATTTTGATCGATAATGCAACCCCACTAATTTTAAAGATTGATAGGGGGCAGTTAAAGTCACATGGGAGAACAAGTATGCTTGGATCATCAAGGTCTAAGTAAGAAGAAGGAGCAGAGAAGGCAATAACAACTATGAGACATGAGGAATGGAGTTGTGCAGGAAAGCAGGAAATGCATTGGAATGGAGGGTATGTCACTGATACATCCTCTCATTCTGCAACCTGGTCTATAGACCCAATCTGTGACTCCTGCATTATTAAAATAATTCTTTAGTTATGCAAATTATATGGGGAGAGAGAAGATGGGGCAAGCACTCGGTAGGAGAGAGAAATGAATTTTACAACAATTTTCTCTGGCTTGAATGTTGAGCTGTAGAAATGTAGGCCATGATTCACATTTACAACTTCCTGGAGCAAAGAAAGAAATAGACTCAGCTCTTTCTAGACATGTGAGTGAGTAGTTTGATGGGATAGTAGTTTGATAAGTGGGCTGGCATGGGGAAGTGGGGTCTTAGCAACTTTCCTCCCTACTGTTTTCCAGTGACTGGATAGACAGTCAAACCACCCCTTAAGAGGGGAGGAGCCAAGGAAATTACTAGAGAGAAAAGCATTGCATTGGAAGTGACTAGAATGAAAATGCACTGGACAGTGGGAAAAAGAACAACTCACTAGGTTAGCTCACCTGCACAATATAGGGCCATGACGCCTGGCTACTGCTAGAAGTATACAGCAGGTTGTCTCTCCATTATGAATACAAGCTCCTTGAGGGGAGGGATTGTTTTACTTTTGATGGTGTAGCCCCAGCACCTAACACAGTGGCTGTACATAGTAAGTGTTTAATAAATCCCAGGGGGTTGACTAAATGAAGAAATTTCTTAAGGATAAGTATAAAGTCTCGTACTTGGTTTCAATAAGTGAACTTCATTAGTCCAAAAGTGGGAAAGGCATGATTAGATAGCAATTTGTAGGGCTTTTATTTTATTTTATTATTTATTTGTTTTATTTTATTATTTATTTTGCTTTAATACCATTTTGAGGGCTTTTTTTTCATATCAATTTGAGACCATAGTGTGATATAGAAACCAAAAGAAAAAAGATAATGTGACAGAGAGTTTATAATTCTATTATATCCCACCCTAAAGAGAACACATCTGACATATTATGTTCAGCTCTGGGCATTACATTTTGGAAAGTTCATTGGTAAGACAAAGAATGCCCAGGGGAGAGCAACCAGGACAGTGAAGGTCCTTCATCCTTGCCGAAGAGGATCATCTGTAGGAACTTGGAATATTTTACTTGGAGAAAAGAAGGCTCAGGGGAGCATTATTCAATCAATCAATCAAAAAAAACCACATTTATTAGCACCTACAATGTTCTAAGAACTGTGGGGATATGGAAATGAGCAAAAGATAGTTCCTGCCTTCAAGAATCTCACAATCTAATGAGGGAGTAAATAAAAAATATGCAATCAAGTTACACAGGATACATAGTAAATAGTTAACATGGGGAAGACATTAGAACTAAGAGGAGTTGGGAAAAGATTCTTGCAGAAGATGGATTTTAGGTGGAGCTTAAAGAAAACTGCAGAAGGCAGTAGATGGAGATGAGAGAGAACATTCCAGGCTTGGGGATCAGCCAGAGAAAATGCCTGGAGCCAAGAGATGGAGTGTCTCATTTGTGAAAGACCAAGACCAGTGTTTATGAGCAGCTATGTGGCGCAGTGGATAGGTGCTGAACCTGGATTCAGGAAGACTCATCTTCCTGTGTTCAAATCTGGCCTCAGACACTTACTAGCTGTGTGACCCTGGGTAAGTCACTTAACCCTATTTGCCCTGAGTTTCCTCATTTGCAAAATGAGCTGGAGAAGGAAATGGTAAACCAGTTCAGTGTCTCTGCCAAGAAAACTCCAAATGGGGTCATGAAGAGTCAGACATGACTGAAAAATGACTGAATAACAACAAACAACCGGTGTCACTAAATCAAAGAGTACATAATAGGGAGTAAGGTGTAAGAAGATTGGAAAGGTAGGAAAGTGATAGATTATGAAGGAGAAAGAAAACTGAGAAGGCATAAACTGACAAAGATAAAAATAAGCAGAATCAAAAGAATAATTGATGACCACAATATCATAGAAGAAAACATTTAAAAACTCCAGAATTCTGATCACTACAGTAACCAGTTGTGATACCATAAGACCTAGTAGTAAAAAAAAAAAAGGCACCTGTTGACAATGAAGTAAAAGAAAATGGGCCCACAACAAGACTTAGTTGTATTAGGTATTTTCAGATATAATCAATGTGCTAATTTCTTTTACTCAATTGCATTTTCTTTTTGCTAAAAGGAAGAATTCTATTTCAAGGTTCAGAGAATCCTTGAGAAATGGTAATGGTATTTTTAAAAGATCACAAATAAAGATTTTTTTTAATGTTTGTTTTAATTTTAAGATAATTAGACCAGTTCATATTATATTGGAACCAAAGTTTCCTTCTCATTTTGGATAATATGGTCAGGGTGGGTTATACTTATTCTATTTTCTCGAAAATTTACCCTCCCCAAGGATCTGTCTTTCCAGCTTCTTGAATTGTCACTCTCTCCCCTCTTTTGTTCTAGATAAGGAGTTCTTGATCTAGAGTTATGAACTTATTTTTATTTAAAAACATATTTTGATAACCATATTTCAATATAATTAGCTTCCTTTATGATCCTATATATGTTATTTTAGGCATTTGTAAACATTATTCTCAGAAGGAGTTCATAGGCTTCACCACAATTTCAAAGGAGTCCATGATGCACCCCAAAATATGGTTAATTAATCAATCAATAAACATTAAGTACCCACTATGTTATAGGCACTAGGGTAAACTGTGGGGCTATAAATACAGATTAAAAAAAATAGTCCCTGCCCTCAAGGGGCTTATAATCTAATGATTTATAACCTTCCAGATAAAAAATTACTCTCATTGGAACTTTTTTTTCCCTGTCCTTCTTTCATTGCTCCTATAGCTCTCCTAAAAAAAACAAAAAAAACAAAAAAAAAACAAAACAAAACTCAAACAAGTTATAAATTCCTGTTGCTTTTTAGGCTGATGGAGTGGTGATATACTATTATGTGATTACAGATATATCTTGCTTTATCTAATTCTTCAAGGTCTCAAAAAGTCATTGTTCCCCAAAAAATGGGAAAAAGAAAATTGCATTCTACATTTTTACTTCCTGGTATATTATATAACTAGCATGAATCTTGTACAGATCTAGGAGCATTATACTAGATTACTAAAGTTTTATGTATATCATAGCTGGCATTTATGTAGCGCTTTATGTGTTGTGTATATGCGTATATATGTATACATATATATATATATACACGTATACATATATATATTATCGTTGTTGCTGATTCATTTTTCAGTTGTGCCTGACTCTTCATGATCTTATTTGGGGTTTTCTCATTTTGCAGTTGAGGAAATTGAGGCAAACAAGGTTAAATAACTTGCCAGGATCACAAAGCTAGCAAGTGTCTAAGGCCAGATTTGAACTCACAGAGATGAGTCTTCCTGATTCCAAGCCCAGTGCTCTATCCACTGTGCCATCTAGCTCTTTCTCTTTCTCACTCTCCCTCTCCCTTTCTACACACACACATGTACACACATTATATTATATATACACATATGCGTATAATATATATGAGTATAATATCTAATACCTATGGGTATAATTATATATAATATAATAGCTAGATAGGCATATATACATATACATATACATACATACATACATACATACATATATATATGCATTATTGTTTGTCCTTCATTCTCGAAGAGGACTTTGACATCAGGATGGTGATGCCATGACTTACAAGTGAATTGGATTTAAATGAAGGAGGGCTGTGCAAAGTCACCAGCCTCACTCTCTCCTCCAGAGCCATCTGGGTCCAGTGGCAAGATACATATCAGGACTACTGGAGATGGCCTGAGATGAAGTGGGAGACTTTAACCTTTTTAAGTTAAGATCTTTCCTAGGTCTCAGTTTGACTGAGGTAATACCCATTCAGTGATTAAGGCTAGGTAAGAAATGGGGAAAAGAATGGCCTCAAAAAATCATTTTGGGAGGGAAAACTGGGAGGGTTTCTGACAAAAACAGAAACAATTGCTATTTATACACACTCTGAGATGGCAGGGCCCAAACAATGAGTAAGTGAGTCTTGGGTTGGGACCTATGTTGGCCAATCAATGAGAGCCAGAGTGATTTGGGTTTAAGGCATGATCCTTAAGAAAGAAATTTAGCCTAAAAACCCCAAGATATTTTGCAAGGTTTCAGTGATCCAAATTTACATTCCTTTGCCCGGAGGAAAGGATGAAAGGAAAGAAGAAAGGAAGGAAGGAAAGAAAGAATGGAGGGAGGGAGGGAGCAAGGGAGGGAGAAAGAGTGGAAGAGTACATGTGTTGCCCAACTGGAACTGACCTGTTGGGTACCCTGTCAGACCTGTATTGACTCTGTGTCATTGGATAGGTCATTTAAGTTCTCAATGCTTTCAGTTGTAGAAATGATGATGATCTCTCCTGGGAGAAGGAATTTTTTCACTAGGTGTTCTCTACACTGGCAAATAAAAAAGAAAGAGGGAGAGAGAAGAGACTTCAGTAAGACTGGAAGTCAGTGTTCTATCTTACTGAGGGCATACCTTAGAGAAAGGAAGACCTGGTTCAAGTCAAATTGTTTAACCTCTCAGTGCTGTAATCACCTCCCTAAGACAGTAAGTTACAGATGATTTGCCACTTTCCATTGTTGGAGGGATTTTCCATACCAGGAGCTCCCTAAAATGATTAAATTGCAGGTCCAAAATCCCGCTATTAAAAAGTACACAGCAGAGTATATTTTAAAAGTCACAAAATGGCTGAAAACTGTGGAGAATACAAGATTCCATTGTCAATTTTTAAAAAGCAATTATTTGCTTAGAGCTAAATTCAGGCTTGAAGGCTACCCTACTGCTTATCTCACATATGCATATTAAGGTCATACAATTTTTCTTGATAGATAAAACAACAGATATAACTTTGCTCATTAGCACTCCAATTGTTACTCTCAGGCAAGGTGGAAAGCAGGAAAACATATGTTAGCACAAGGTGTTTGCTACTATCATGGGGAATGCTCTGTCCAGAGTCCAAATACAAAAGACATTCCCTTTAGATGGTGAGATTTTTCCACATGCTCCTGTCTGTAGGTAACATTGTGATGAGCCCCCTAAATGAAATTCACAGTCATTCAGAAAGTTAGGCCTAGCAATCCCATGGGAAAAATGAAATGGATAAAGAATCTGTCTTGTCTAGACTATCAGATGTGGTTGATTGGACCACGAACAACAAACATTTATTAAGGGCCTACAATGTGTCAAGTACTGTTAGACCCTAAAACAACAAACACGAGTACAGAGAAAACAATGAAATGGCTCCTGCCCACATGAAGCTTACCATCAGACAAGGCAACATGTGCACATATAAATATATACAAAATATATTCAGAATAAAATGCAAGGCAATTTTGGGGAGGACAAGAGAGATACTAGCAGTTTAAAAAAAAAAAGGCCTTATAAATTTAGCTTTGAAAGAGCCTGGGGATTCTAATAGGAAAAGACAAGGTTGTAGTACATTCCAGACATGGGGGTTATCCTATGTCAATGCACAGAAATAGGGGATGGAATGTTGCATATGAGGAATAGCTCATTATATATATATATTATATATAATAACTCATTATTGATTATCTATCAGTATGTTTATCTTGGTCAGACAGTGGACAATAAACCAGACCCTGAATTTGAAAGGAGGATGAGAGCATGTAGTCTATATTGCATTTAGGAAATTAGTACTTCCAGTGACCTCAAATAAAAATTCATTTTTAAATACCAATATTCTTACTGTGATGCTATATAATTGTGAGTCATGATCTCTGGGATGGAGATGGACAAGGCAAGCTTTTATTAAGCACTTGTTATGTGCCAGGCACTGCGCTAAGCACTAGGAACTCAATTACCAGCAAAAGAAAAACAATGCCTGCCCTCAAGAAGCTTACTTTCTACTAGTAAAAAAGAAGCACAGAAAGAAATTTTAAAGTTGGTTGGGGAAAAGAGAGAAGGAAAAGTACCTATGGGGTAGCATGATGTTGAAGCTCAAAAATCAACATTGCCTAGGCAGAGATGAAAACTGGCAGTCTGAGACTTTCCCCAAAATGGAGGCCCTGGGAAGCATTCACCAGTCAGAAAAGGGGGCCAGCTTGCATACATTGAGAGCTATGAAGGTTGAGAATTAGACCAGTAATTCCTTTGCTATAAGGAACTCCTGATGAAGAATATAGATTCCAATATAGATCAACACCTCCTTTTCAATTGGTAATCTTTGAAAATTGCCTGGGGCATTAAAAGATCAATTGACTTGCACAGGGTCCCACATCCAGTGTATCAAAGGTGGAAATTGAACCCAGATCTTTCTGAGGCTAGCTTTCTATACGCTATCAAGGGATCTTAACCTGGAGCCTATAAACATAAAAAAAAAATTTATAATTTCAGTATTTCAGTATAATGGGTTTCCTCTGTAATCCTATGCATTTTTTAATGCATTCAAAAACATCATTCTAAGAATGGGTCCACCGACTTCACCAGCCTGCTAAAGAGATTCATCACACACACACACATGCACACACATGCACATGTTAAAGGCCTGCTACACAATGCTTCTTTCTCTAAAGAACTGAAATTGCAATTCCCTCAAAGGACGAGAGATGCATGGTAGGAGAGAAGCTTACATGGGTTACCAATGATGAACTGCATTTAGGAAGTGATATGAAAGATGTCAAAAAGATAAGTGCTAGTAGGACCAGTCATATAACAATAACAAGGGATAACCTGCAGGCCATATTGCTACCCTCATAATATCAAGACACCTATAGGAAGACCTCTAGCAATTTGGTGGACCTTTTGTAAAAAATTAATGAAATACTTGGACAAGAGTATCCTAGACTAAGATGGCCCACATGGTCAGTGATCCACATATCATTGGAAGGCATGCCAACACTAATGAGAATGCAACTCCATTATACTATAGAAATATTGACTGTTAACAAACCACTTATACCTACATTATCCCAATTGATGTTCACAACAACCCTGAGAAGTAAGGAGGGCAGGTAATAATATCCCCAATTTCACACATAAGAAGTCTGAGGTCCAGTAAAGTGAATGAATTACAAAAGGCCACATACCTAGCTAGATTCAGAGATAGGATTTGATTCTCAGTCTTAGGAGTTCAAGTTCAGTGCTCTTGGTACTTTACCCCATCACCCTGCTGCTTCCAAAAACAATGTAAGATGGGGCTTACACAGTTAAATCATGCTGTATATAATCAGGACAATAATGAATTCAAAGAAAATCTAGTTAAAGGAGTAGATGCAGTAGTCACCCAGGATACAAAAGGCATTTGGAATGAGTTCTGAACTTCTTTGGAAGCTAAGGAAAAAGGGAAACACATTTAGTTGGATAGTTCACATTCTGTAATAAAAGGAAGCAAATTAATTTAAAGAGAATTTCACTTTTTGGGCACTGAATTTTCGGAGGAATTTTTCTTGTGGATCCTTCCTCAAACAACTTGGGTGAAATAATGGATTATGTCTTCAACTACAGTTTTGCAAACTATAGGAACTCTATTTCAAAGATTCTCCTTTATTTCTGCCCTTATTACTTCTTAGCTTAGAGCAGAAATGTTTGTGAGAAACAAAGATAACATTGACTGGCTTTCTGATGATACAGGAATGGAACTTAGAGAAAGCAAAGGAATTGATACTTAATAGTTCCTTTAACAGGTCCAGTAGGCCCTCTTTCTCACCTCAATCACTCAAACTGGCTTTTGGCTTGGCCTGGATTACTAAATTTCAGTCCGAATTCTTTGACAAATGACTGAGGAGCTCTTAACATTCTGTGTTGTTAACGGATGTAGATGCTGTAAAAGCCAGGTGTGCAAGAGACAGATTTGATATTCTGTGATGAAAATTGTGGAGCCTCCTTTTCTCTCCTTGATATAGGGTTATCCCACCATGCCAGAGGTAGACCTCAGCTGTAGCCAAACTCTTTTCTCAAAAAAGAATCCTAGAGACACTTGGACAAATAATCAGTTGAGACCATGATACACTATAAAAAAAAATAATTTTTGCCTAAACAATATTAACTTCAGTGATTACAGAGCTATTGTCTCCCCTTCTATTATGTCTGATTTCAAAGAGGACAGTGTCCTAGTGAATCTACCTGTATATGAATTCCAAAGTATCCCCAAATGGGTTAATGAATTAATTTATTAGATAGGACTAGTTAGTACTATATATTTAAATGTTCAGGAATGTCTGTTAAATGCAGTGATCTACCTTCTTGTATTTTGCTTGCTTCCATCTCTAATGCAAAACCGTAACTATGGTGGGACAACTGGAATATTGGCACAAGGTAGATTATTTAAAGAGCACCAATGGCACTACACAAGGGCATGGCTTCTTTCCATCTTTTCTTCCTTCCTTCTTTTCTTTTCTTTCTTTCTTTTTTGGTATGACTTCTTCCTACCCCTCCTTCCCTTTCTGTGACTAAGCCAATATAAAAGCATAGCTTTATACCTGAAGGGACCTTAAAGGTCATCTAGTCCAAACCCTTTATTTTATAGATGTGGAAATTGAAGTTCAGAGTGGTCAAGTAATTTGCTCAAGGTAAAACAAGTAAGGAGTAACAAAGTGGGGATATGAAGTTAATATACACACATATGCACACGTGTGTGTATATATACACATGTTTTTTATATATGTATATGCATATATACATAAATCTGTTTATCTATATCTATCTATCAGCAGATGGAACAATGGATAGGAATTGGGCTTGGAATCAGGAGTTCAAATCCAGGCTCAGACGTTTAATAGCTGTGTGACCCCGGGCAAGTCGCTTAATCCTTTTTGCCTCAGTTTCCTCATCTGTAAAATGAGCTGGAGTAGGAAATGGCAAACTACTCTAATATCTCTGCTAAGAAAACCCCAAAAGAATTGGACATGACTGAAATGACTCAACAACCTCTCTCTCTCTCCTTCTCCCTGTGTGTATACACACACACATATGTGTACACATACACATGTATTTCAGATGTACCCGATATTTTTTTCATTTTTTCCATAATGTGTCTGATTCAAAGCTTCTGAAATTTTAGTTTAGTTGGCTTCTACTGATACTTTCAAATGTCCTTCACCTATAAGGAACCCCACGTACTCAGCATCAGTGGCAAGGTACTTAATCTTAGCCTCAATTTTCTCCTCTATAAAGTGGGGATAATAATAGTATCAACCTCACCAGGTTGCTGAGATTATCAAATAAGATAATGCCTATAGGGTACTTTGCAAGCCTTAAAGTGCTGTATAAATGTTAGCCACTGTTATCATTACTACCAATCAATCATTAAACATTTGTTAAGTACCTACCACATACCTGTACCACCTACCACGTACCATTGTACTAAGTGCTAGGGATACAGAAAGAGGTAAAAGATAGTCTCTTCTCTCATAGATTTTACAGTCTAATAAGAGAGAAAACATGCAGACAAATAAATAAGAAACAAGTTACAGAAAGGAAAAATAGGAAATGATTAACAGAGGGAAGACTGGAGAATTAAGAAGGATTAGGGAAGGCTTCTACTACAGTTATTATTTTTGTTATTATCCAGTTCACTTCACACAAAAACTCTTCTCTGTAGCCCATAAACTACATGACAATTCCCAGCAAACCACCTTACAGATGTGTTCTGTTGGTCACAAAGAGGGAAGGGAATGCAGACAGTTCATGGCGGTCCATCAATATTGCCACTCGAGCGTAGCCCTGATTGACACTGAGACTAGACTTGAGATGTGTATGAGCGACCAAGGAGGGGCAGAAAGAAGTAGAGATAACCTAACAAACACTGGCAACCCTGCTATGCTCATGGCTAGGTGATGGGGATGAACTCTGTCTTTGTGCTGTGAATCCTGAAATTGGAACCAAAATAAGAGCCCATAGAGTCAAGACATGCATGCCAGCACAGAACTGACGTAGCCAAAGTGTCCCTGTCTTCATTCTTTTTTTGCCTCTGTTCGGAACATGGATTTACACTCTCTGGGGCTCCATCAAGAAGTCCTTTCCACAGTCACTGAGATAGGCCAGGAATCATTCTCCTAGCCTCTTTTGTCTTCCTCCCTCCCACTGCCTCCTTTAGATTTAAACGTGGGATGCAAGGACAGGACATTCTATGAGCCAGCTCTCACCAGAAAGGGTAAGAAGAAAACTGAATGCAATGCCTGCTTCCCTCTCCCCTAACCATGCTGAATAGGATTTCTTTAATAACCACTAGCTGATATTTGCTATTCACTAGGCTTCAAAAAAGAAACTCATGCCAGGATGTCACCACGTACTTTCAAGGAGCCAGGAGACGACTCTCCTTTCCTGCTCACATCTCTTATTGCCTTTATATTTCAAAAGTGCCTTACAATTAGTTTTATTGTCTAATCCTTACACAGTGCAGTAAGGAAGATTCATGGGCTTTATTATCTTCATTCCTTAGATAAAGGGGGAAGTGATTTTCCCAGGCACAAAACAAAAGTCAGAATCAGGACTGACTCAGGACTGAATGCTGAGCCCACTTGGCTCTTTTGTTCTCCTTTAAGAACATAATTCTGGTCTTTTCTTTCTTTCCTTTTTAAACTGGAAAAAAAAATCTTAACTATAACATCTGATCATGTGTCTTTTCTTTCCGGTAGATGAACAGAAAAGCTTATTGGATTTATCAGCTGGGAAAATAAAGATCATCAACCCCTGCCCTGACACCCCCCCACCACACACACACACAAAGACATGCTCATCCCAGCTGTGGAGGATTATCAGATTTGGGGCCTTACCCTTTTTTGGTGATTTCTCTCCCTAAGCTCTTATTTAGCTGAAAATGAACAAGGCTGGATTTTAGTAGACACAGTGTAGAGTACATGGAGGTAATGTTACAGGCAGGTGCACACTGGCCATTAAAACTTTGAGGGCTGCCTTTTCTGGGTTTTGTATTAGGAGGCCTATGAGTTAATACATGCAGGTAGCTACTGCTGGGGAAACTCCCTAGACCGGGGTGAGGAACCTGCCACCTCGAGGCCACGCATGGCCCTCTAGGTCTTCAAGTGTGGTCCACATGTGGCCTTGAGGTGGCAGGTTCCCCACTCCTACCCTAGACCAGTGAAGAGAAGCATCTCTTCCACAACCTAGAATCTCAGAGTTTAGGGACACTCAGAGATTGAGAGACCGAGTCATACACCAACTATGTGTCAGAGGCATGAATTGAATCCAGATGTTCTGAATCCAAAACAGTTTCTTTAGCCACTTCACAAAGATGACTGTCATAGACTGCTTTACCTAGTAATCTGCTGAATGTAAATATCTTCATCCAGTGTGCTCAATCTTTCCCCCTTTTAAATTTGGGCCTGAGGTGAGAGAAAAGAAGCCCAACTTGTTAATGAGTGAGGATGGTCACATATCCTATGAGCTGAATGTTGATATCTGGATGTGTGTTTGCTCCATTTCTTCTTGGGATAAGTGTTCCCTCCTTGTAGTCCTGATTTGGATGGATATAAACTGATTTGGAAGATGCTGATTTCTTTTCTTTATACTGCTGCCCAGTACTGGAATAGCTTAAATCCTAGACTTGGGGACATTGCATTTGTCATTAGTTGTAAGTAAGGAGGATTTAAAGAATTTTTCCTTGGCAAATCATAATTGCTGATAACTGCTTATTTTATGCAAATGTGAGCACATGTGGGACTGTGAATGTAGAGATGGGCTCAGTGAATTTGTACAGCTGCCACTGCCAGGACAACATTACAGATGATGTCTTGCATCTTAATAGGCTGTATAGCCATGCCATTTAGTAATGAATGTATAGCTTTTTGCTGTTAATGATTCATTTTTCTATAGGGGATATTAAAAAATTTTAAACCCACAAATACCTTATATTGGTTCAAGTGAATTATTAATACTCTTCCATCAAGCAACTTAATTTAATAATATTACATGTGCTTAATTAACACAGAGCATTGAATAGCCATCTCTGAGGCTCAGATTTAATTACCTTCTTTTGCTTGCCTCCCTGATGATGGTAAGATAGAATAGATGCCTGTCTCAGGAGAACAATGGTTTTGAAGATGTTTACCTGTGTTCTCAGCTATTTCATCAAACCCTTGCCTCGACAACATCTTTGTTGTATCACTGCCACTTCTGACCATGGAAAGTTCAGGTTCCTTTTTCAGTTCCATGTCACACTGCAAAATCTTGCCAGTGTGCACTGGAAGTTAACATGGAAATAAGATCTCCTGACTGAGTATCCTGGCTGCCTCCGTTGTTTTTGGTTTCATGACGGGCAGGCTTTTTTCTTCTTGTCCTTTGTGTGGTCTTTAGAATTTTCTCATTGGACTAGATTTTGAAGGTGGTCAGCTACTACAAATCACTTGGCAACAATCCCTCCCTCTAGTACCCTAAGCAGCCCTCCCACCTAGTTACTCCCTGCAGCAAGGCTTAACAAACAGGTTGGGTGTGGATTGGGTACCACCTCCCACTGGCCAACCCTGCCCACTTCCCTTCTCCTGCTATGAATTCTCCTCCCCTCCCTTTAAGTGGCAAGGCGATTGGATTCTGTGGCAGTTGTGATGATTTTGGAGTGGGAAAGAAAAGAAAAAAAAATACTTTCTAGCTTCCTTCATATTGTCTATTTTCTGGGGAAAGATTTTTCCACTCTCAAAATATCATATGTTGGATTTCCCCCAAGGTTTAAAGCTCACTTTCCATCCTGCATTCTTATTCAGATTATATTCCTCATTTTACAGAATGTATAGCATTCCTTTTTTTCAGTTGTTGTGTCTGACTCTTCATGATGCCATTTGGGGTTTTCTTGGCAAAGATGCTAGAGTAAGTGGTTTGCCATTTCCTTCTCCAGTTTTAACTTTTACCTGGATATATAAAATTGAAGTAGTATATGCTGGAAACCTTCCTAAAATCATCATAGGATCAGAGCTCTGGAGTTGTAAAGGACTTCAGAGGCCATCTGGTACAACTCCCACATTTTACAGAAGAGGAAACTGGAGTTAAGTGATTTGCCTGAGGTTACATAGGTAGCAGGCATCAAAAATCCTTTGGCTCCAGCCAATGTTCTTTCCACATTACAGCAATATGACTAGTATTCAAGGAATTGCTTCCTTTAATTATAAAGACTTGGTTATTAATTACCTGGAATAAACTCTTTGTGATCTATATCCATTTTCAGTGGAGTATTTAGGTCAATATAAGGGGGTTAGCACTGTGGAACTTACTTAATTCTTTCTGTTTGCCCCTCTATTCTGAAAAGGTAGGGCTGAATCTCACCCTGGCTTTGTTATGCCAACTTCACCCACACCTTCTTCCCCATAATCCTAATGGAGATGTTACCAGCCACACCCTATTACTGCAGTTAGCTTCCTTTTTTTACGTTGGGACCCAGTATGATGTCTCCCACCTCTACCCCAGGTCCTTGTGATCTCCCTCATCTGTTGTTTTACAGAAAAGTTATTAGCACCAGCACAATCATTCCACACTATTTAGGAAAATTCCTCCCATTCATCCAGAGGTTTGGCTTTCTGCCCTAATGTAAAGTTTTATATATCTCCCCTTAATGCCTGGTTCTCTATATTTGAGGCAACATGGGGACACCAGAAACATTTAGGTAAAAAATAAACACAACTG
Organism: Vombatus ursinus; assembly: GCF_900497805.2. Taxonomy (NCBI): domain Eukaryota; kingdom Metazoa; phylum Chordata; class Mammalia; order Diprotodontia; family Vombatidae; genus Vombatus; species Vombatus ursinus. The sequence continues at coordinate 14,192,217 of NW_020954580.1, read as the reverse complement.
ATATCTCTGTTACTGGACAGTGAGGAGAAGTTTGGGGAAGAGTTTCCTTTTTCTTTCTTTTCTTTTTCAAGGGTGGAAGGGTAATTCCCTCAGTTCCTACTAAGGTGAGTGTCCTTTACTTTCATCCTCTATTCCTAAATGGTTCACTGAAGTCTCTCCCTGCTCTGATTCAACTGCCCCCTTTTTCAGTTTCTCATTTTATTATTTATTTTTTGTTTTGTTTTTCTGTTTTTTGTTAGCCCTGGCTACCAAATAGGTGGGTGGGGTGGGGGTGGGGTGTTAGATTGTGGGAAAGATTGTCTCCCTGCTCCTACATACCAGTCTGTACTCTTAAAAATTGTATGTGTCATTTTTTAAAAACTCCAAATATATCTTCTACCTCAAATGTCTGATTTGTCCAATTTATCTCAGGGTTGAGAGGGAATTCTCATCTTGATGAACTCTGAATTCCAGATTGCCTATTATAAAAGGACGGAAAATGACCTAGATAAAATAAATGAAGAAATCGGTCTAGAGTTGGAAAAAGTGAAATACCAAGTTGTTATCTATGGCCATTTGCCAGTTCATATATATATATATATATATATATATATATATATACAAAGTTTAAAAAAAATAAAAAGGTGGTATTGTTGATTCTGAATAGTTAATAAGTTTCCCTAAATATTCCACTTCTACTTTGATCATCATTTCCTGTTCTTCAACTTTTAAAACAATCATAGCAACATCAACAAAACTCAGTCTACCACTCTTGAACTTGTTAGCTGCTAGGGTAAGAGCTCATATTAATTGAAAAATATTGGGTAAAACACAGTAACACAGCTCTTTGTGAAGTTAAAGTTTCTCACTCCTCAATGTCCTTAACTTAGTAAATGTAACTGGTTTTTGCCACTTTCACTGTGGCTAAGAGGATGAGCAAAGGGCAAATTGCACAAATCAGTATAAAATAATAATTTTACTTCAATTTTAAGGATAATTTAGGAGAAATCAAGGTTATTGGAATGGGGGGGTTACTTTTCCCTGAATTATAATTGTTTCAACTCTCTACTGTATTGTACTTTTAGAAACCAAGCAAAGGAGATTAGGAGTTCAGAAAAAAAAAATGGGTGCTGGACTTATTTTCATTATACTCCCTTCATCTGTTGAATAATTTTCATTAACCAAACATATCTTCACAAAAGATTATTTTTCTGTCTGATAGAAGAAAACCAAATTTTGTTATATGTGTCTCACAGTCTAAGTAAAATGAGCCATGTTCTGAATTTTTATGTAAAATCCCTTCAGAAACCTAATTGTTAGATATGTGAAATTTATTTTCTTTCAGTAAAGCAATATTGTTATTACTATGGAAAACAGAAACTATTTTCAACACAACCAGATTTGCTTCCCAACTGTATTCCCATGTTGACTACCCTCAGGTTACTTGTATGTACCCTTTAGGTGTAACCGACCTTGGGAGGTAGATGGAAGTCAGAAATCTTGTCACTGCACCTTGAAACTTGTCAGATTTTATACTATTTCTCCAAGCTCTTTTTGATGCAAAACACATACCTTTGAATGGTGCCCCTTGAAAAATAAAACAGGAAAGGTGATGTCAGGGTCATTTCCCAAAGTCTAGCTAATGAATTGATTATCCCCAAAAGATTACTACCCTGAATAACAATGAAGGATAGAAAATGCACTTCAAGCCTTGGGGAAAAAAAATCCCCTGAAGCCAAATTTTTAATAGGTTGACTATAAAGTGAAAGCCCTATTTTAAGTGTTCTCTACCCAACTGCCCCAATACAAGTAGTCCACAAGGAGAATTAATTATTTACTAAGAACAGGCATTCCTTGGATTAAAATGGTTTTATTTATCTTTATTATACTTTTATCCCTGTTTATTTAGACCCTGAACACTTGACAGAGAAGTTGAACTATTAAAAAAATCATTCTCTTCTGTGTATATGTATGTGTGTATATGTATGTATGTGTATATATGTATATAAATTATTTAATACATATTTATTATAAATATATAAATATGTAATATATAATATAATAAGATATATATTCTTCTCAAGTCTCTAAAGATTAGCGACTCCAGGCCTTGACATTTTAGTCAAAGTCTCCCCTTTTTTCTTTCTTTTTTTGTAGGAAAGTTATGTTCTAAGTTTAGTTGTCCAAAAAAACAATAGGAAAAATATTCAATAGATAACCTGTTAAGAATTAAAAACATAACTGGTGTTAGCATGCAAATGAACTAAGTGGCCTTTTCAACACACATACCTATACAGACTTGCTCTTAATTTCAGTAGACTACACACACACACACACACACACACACACACACACACGTGTTTGCATGTGTGTATGAGACTACTGGCAGCCAAATATATCTTAGTTACAAATTTTTCAACTAATTAATAGTTTTTGATTTTGATATGATTTCTATATGGAAATAATTTTGTTTCATGGGTTGACATGTCCAAAAAAAATTTTTATTCTCTCCCATCTTTATGAATCTTTACGAGAATCATCACATACAAAGGGTACCTTCAAGAAAATATTTGTAGGGAATAAGCATGCTTTTTCAAGTGATATTCAGTAATGACCCCCATCTTTACCATTTCACAATTAACTGAAAAATGTAGAGACTATTAGATCACATTAAGCAAATTGCAAAGCCACACGCATTTATTAAGTGTTAGGCACTGTGCTAAGCACTAGGGATACACATATAAGCAAAGACAGATAGTTTCTGCCCTTATGACAATCCATTAAAAGGGATCTGAAAGGTCCATATCAAGATCAACCTCTGGGTTCCTCAGGAAGGACCTATTGCCACTGGTCATTCCAACTGTGTGATTGGGGAGGGGGCTGTTATGAGTGTCAAGTGTTCAAATTAATAGGCTAATAAGTCAGTCTTTAGAGTTGGTGTTTGTGATATTCAAAACAGGAACTACTTGGGTGACTAAATTGAGTATGGGCTGATAATTTTACCAGTCATGCTTTGTAGAATGCACTGAAGCTGGAATTGGGTTAGGTTCCCCACACCCTGTCAGAAAAAGTCAAAGAAAGTTCTCTAGCATGGTGGGTTAACCATTTGTGGTGAACTTATGAGAAAATATGGTTATGTATTGCACGGGATTGGCAGACATGGATTGGTTTTGATCTGCATCATTGAAGGGAACTTCCAATGAGATTACAAATCTCATTATTTAAACATAAATCATCCTTATCAAAGCCAAATGACAAATGCAAATCATTTAAATATGTTATTTATTAAGTGCTTGTTATGTGTACATATTGGAATCTATCTATCTATCTACATATATATATATCTTTATGTGACTTTACCACATTCATGGTAAAGTCCTCCAGATGTTCCAATTTGTGGGTATCAATGTGCTGAATATAGGAATACCAAGAATGAAATCCATAATTCCTGGAAATAAAAGACTTCAACCTGGATAAAAATGGATGAAGAATGTTTTTTATGGACATGGACAAGCATTTCACAGGGTAAGCAGGAGTTTGTGACCTTTACCATTAGAGCAAAATATCCACATAAGATCACAGATCAAAGGAAAGGAGAATAGTTAATTTGGGGGAAAATGATATTCAGCTGATACAATAAAGTCTTAGTCAATTATCATATGTTTAAAAATTAAACTAATGCATTTTTTTTCTAGAGAAAAACATTATACCTAAAGCGTGAATCATAGATGATATTAAGTTCCATTGACTAATTATTGTCATAAGTGGGTTAAGATTCAGTATGTGTTGAGGTAGTCAACACTTTCTTGTGTATGTTAGCCATGTGATGAATATTAAGTTTAATAAATCTAAATAAGGCAAGAACAGATTTGTTTTAATTTTTTGTAAGTCTATTGGTTAGATTAATTTCTACATTACATCATTAATTTAAACATTATTTAGTAAAGATGTGAACCCTAACTTAAGGGATCATTCTCTCATTTCATCAATACCTATTTTTCAAATAATTTCACATATGCAAAAGAATTTTTTAAAATTCTGCTAAAGATAAAATATAGTGAGCTACAGTGCTTACTTAGTAGTGAATAAAATGATATGACATAAAGGACATAATTAAGTTCATGTATGACCAATAGTATCGCAATACTAAGAAAGAGTAAATGGACAACACCAATGCTACAGTGGTACCCTCAGGATCTTAAAGACATTATAGCAAGGTTTCCAGTGTAGTGGGTGGAACATCTATAGAAATGCATGGAAGAAAACTGCCCAGGACTCAGTGATGTTTAAAGGACCGATGATTGTATTGACTTCCCCGAATGCTATGGGCATTCTGGAACTCTACATCATTCAGTTTACAAATCCATCTAAATAGCTGCATAAGGCTTACTTAATTCCTTACTAACTCCTTCATGTCCTAGGATATCAATACTCTTCCTGTCTTCCAATTTATGCTGTGAGCAAAGATCTCAGCAGATAACTTTCTTAGATCTGATATACTATATGTATACTTTTTTGCCCTGCAATTTCCATGACTAATATTTTCCCAAGACTAATATTTTCAAATGCCTCTCTAAAGCCTAGAATATCTCCTTTCTCACGGTAAAATCCTTCTCTTCCTCTTTCTCCTTTTTTTTCCTCCTCTTCTTTTTCTTCTTTCTCTCCCTCCTCCCCCTTTTCCTCCTCCTTCTGGTCCTCCTCTTCTTGCTCTTCCTTTTCCTTCTCCTTTTTTCCTCCTTTTCTTTCTCCTCTTCTTCCACTTACTCCTCCTTCTTTTCCTTTTCCTACTTCTCCTCCCTTTCCTTCTTCTCCTGGCCTTTCTCTTCTTCTTCTCCTCTTTTTTCTCGTCTTCTTTCTCCTCCTTCTCCTGCTTCTCTTTTTCTTCATTTTCTTCCTCCTCATACTTTTTTCTCCTCCCACTCCTCCTCCCTGCCATATCATTATTACCAACACAGAAAAATAAGTCCATCCAATAAAAAGGGTCGATCAAACTTAGACAAGAGTCACAAAGGAAGATTAGGTGTGAAAGGGTTACAATGTTGGAGGAAGTATCCATACTGATAAGCTCTCAGACCCATTGAAGTTTGAGGTATTCTTATCTCTTTGTACACTGTTCAATTTCAGTGTCTGAAACAAGATATTATCAAGTGTTCTAAAAAGAAATTATTATTTCAGGTCTATTAGAAGCTTGAGAGTACTACCATAAAGACTGCCTTCCCACAGTAAAGTAAAAGGAGTGTTAGCTTTAGTTTCAGGAGGCCTGAGTTTGGACCCTAAATTTGCCCTGACTACCTATGTAAATTTGGAACCTCTCTGGGCTCCATTCTCCACGACTTTAAGATGGCAAATTGCACTAGATGACTTCAAAGATCCTTTTCAGCCCTACATCTATGATTCTATGATTGTACTTCTATGTTCTATAGAATTTTAGGTCAAAGGTATCTGTTCATAAGGAGAATTTCTGTAAGTACACACACACACACAATTGAGAACATGGTCTGATATATTCATTCACAAAATGACCAATTCTATGCATTGTGAAGAACTTTGAAACAGAAGTTTGCTCAGTATTTAAAATACTTCAGTTTGGAGATTAACTTTTAATTCATCCAGAATCTTATGCTATTTTTTATTTTGATTAGAATATTTAAATAGGTTATCTTAATACTAACCCAGGGGCAGCTAGGTGCTGCAGTGGATAGAGGACCAGGTCTGGAGTTAGGAAGACCTGAGTTCAAATCCAGCCTCAGAAACTGACTAGCTATGTGACCCTGGGCAAGTAATTCAACCTTGTTTGCCCAAGTTTCCTCATCTTTAAAATGAAATAGATAAAGAAATGACAAACTAGTATCTTTGCTAAGAAAATTCCAAATGGAGATCATGAAGTTAGACACAACTGAAACAACTGTACAACAAAAATATTTACCCAAAGGACAAGTTATTATTCATAATAGAGGAGAAATAAAATCAATTAAGTGAAAGCAATTCTTCTTTTCTTTTTGAATCATTTTAATGAAAGGAAAATTTAAAAATAACTACAAATGCTATTTGTGTTTGTTCCTATTCTGCCAAAGTTTTAAGAACTTTTTTTTTAAAGTAGAAATAAACCCTATGCCTCATTAGAGAAAAGATATTGGTGAATTTTATTTTTGGCTACATTCAAACCACTGAACTTGAAGTTTTGAATGAGAATATTGCCAAAGTCCTGAAGTACTTTTTTGCATTTTGAGCCCTCACTGAAGTCCTACTCAGAATCCTCATTGTGGTTATAAGCTGATTCTGTCTTCTCGATGCCAGGAAAGCATAAGCTCTGCTAGGTTTTAACAAGTTTTGAGCTGAGCCTGGGGATGAGTTCTCATGTGTTCATTAGTTGAAATTTCTCTAATAGTCAATGAGTTTTGTTGACCACAGCTGATCATGAGAACATCTACTAAAGTCTGAAGGAGTCTGCAATTTGCAGCAGTGCATGGAGTTTCTGAACCCATGAAATCACAGATCTTTAGAAGTACTGAAGGATGAAAGCATTTGGAGTATCCAGAACCACAAAAAACAACAAAGAAAAATCCCACTTACTTAAAAGGACACACCCTAGAGTTAAGTGGGAAACATAATGGACTGGAAGTCACAACTGGTTAAATTCTGCTGCTTGGTACTCTGAGTAGCCTTGGGCATCTGTCTCAAACTTTATTTTCTTTCCTGTAAATGTAAAAGCAGTACCTGATGGGGAAACTGCAGGAAATATCTAATAAAACAATCTTCTTCCCCAAGATGGTATAAAGCACTTCAGTGGTGCACAGAAATGTAGTAGAAAGAAAACAATCATAGGCCTAAGGAGCTTAAAAATACCCATGGAGTCAGGCATAGCCTCAATGCCTCACCACCCCATCTCTTTACTTGAAGGTTAAATTCCTTGCTATTTATTTACTCATTGCCTCCTTCCAAGCAATTTTTAAATTTAGACTTATAAATTTAAAAGGAATTTCCAATCAGAGAATCATAGATATAAACAGAGAGGAGGTCATCTCAGGGAAAGATAGTAGAAGTAGATGGTACCAGGCATTTGAGATGGGCTAATTACTATTTTTGAGCAGCAAATTTGCCTTAAAGTTTTCTGGCATAATTGCCAAAAAAAAGAAGGTGGTGGTGGTGGTGAAGGGGAACATATTCATTGTCTGACAAGAGAAAGATATTAAATAATTTGCAAACCTTTTTTTTTTTTTTTACTTCCCTGAAATAAACCTCAAAGGGGATTTTCTTTTAATGTGGGCCTTTTTTATAGGGAGAGTTGACAACAGAGTAAACAAACTTGAGTTTTTCAAAAGATTGTAAAGCTGTTCAAATGGATGCTTCTTATATTGACCCATCCAATGAGTGAGGGCAGAGTAGTAAATCTTGACTCTGTGAGGGCATTTCTTCAGGGCCCTGTGATAATATGATTCAGGTACTTTTCTTTGCAGTGCCCTATCCTAAGAATAGGCCTTGGGAAAATAGAGAAGCAAGAATAGTTAATGTGTCTTTGAGGGTCTCTAGTCTCTAATAGTGATTTAACTTGAGCCTTTGGCAGGTGCAGGATCATAGCCAGCCCATGATTGAATTTTCTAACAAGTGTCTGTAGGTCAGGGAGTTCTGTTGTAGGTTAAAGTGACAGCTGGTTACTTTAGCTGCCAGACTGGAAGGGTACAAAGTTGCTATTCCACCATGAAAGTTTTAAGAATGAGACTGGTTGACCCAGAGAAAAGAATAAACCCTTTCATAGTGGCTAGGGTCTGGTGAAATCAACATTTTCTTTTTTAAAAAAGAGATTTGCTCCATTTTGCGTGAAGAGAGTAGGTCAAGAGTAGTGAAATAATGTGCACTGAATCACACAACTACAGTACTCAATGTCTGAGTAGGATTCATATACAGGTCAAAGGTCTTGATGAATCCACCTTGATAGTTCTAAGGAAAGTTGGGAGACAGTTTGACAAAATTTAAGAAAGAGATTAAACCTGTCATGAATCCATCCTTTTCTACTGTGATCTTGACAGTAATACAACTGCTACATACAGAATCTGAAAAAAAAAAACATGAATCTATACTGAAGTTGGAAAATTTGGTCTGTAGATTATTCCTGTCTCTTGCATCAAAGGCTAATGTGAGATCAATGAAGGCTGAGAGAAGCCTTAAAGTGTTCTTAATTGTTTTCTCAATGAAATGGAACCAGGTACAATGGTGATCAGGTATGGGATAATTGTGCCTAAACCTCTTCACTTGTCATAGAATATTTTATTACTAAGAAAGTGGGAGGATTAGTCTTGGGATTTATTGAAAAAAAAAGTTATCAGAGAATTTGGAGGGAATATCCAACAGACTGATCCAACAGACTATAATTTAGGTTGTAATAAAGATTTCTTCCTCCTGAAGTTGAATTAAATAAAATTTCATCAATCCAGAGGAAATTATGACCATAGATTTAACCTTAGTATTTTCTTTGTCAATATGATAGAGCAGATCGAGGATTGGTCTTGACATGAGGAAAACCTGAGTTAAAATCCTACTTCTGGAACCTCTTACCTTTGTGACCATGGGCAAATCACTTAACTTCTCCATGGTTGAGGAATCTAACTCTGTGGGTTACAGAGGAATCACTGATTTGCCTCAGAGATTAAGAAGGCTGACTAAGTCTAGTGGGAGGTACATTCAAAACTGCTAGGGGGTTCATAAAGAAATAATAAGAGCAAACAAAGATTCTTAATTCCCTTGTGTATCTAAGCATCAGTCCTTATTATTGATGGATGCTTCCTGATGTTTCTAACACGTAAGATTCAATTAAATAGAAGAAAAAAGTAATAGGAAATAACTGAAAGCATCTTAGCAATTACTCAACCCACTCATTTTATAGATAAAGAAACTGAGGCTTAACTTTCTGTAGAATTTGATTGTCAATTTTATTCACTGCTCTAGCATGTCTTATTAATATTGAAACCACTGAGCTCATGAAACAGTTATGAAAGTTTAGGAAAACCTAGAGAAATCATTAAAGCTATGGCACTACCTTGGTTTGGTGATACCTTTTGGATAGTTTGGGGAGCAGATTGTTTACATCGGCCCTATGAGTCGGCATGAGTTCTGGTATTTATGACAATTGCTTTCCCCCTCATTTGTTTTCAATGAGCTGTCGTCATTGCTCTTGCATACTGACTATACTGAATCAGATCTGACTCTTCTCTGGTCTTCGTCTAGTCGTGGTGCTGCCTCTCTGTTCCATTTTCCATCCTGATTTACATAACTTGTTTACTTTCTCCTCCAAGAAAACTTGTCTTGAGCACTACCCAAAGGTTTTATTTTCTTTAGAAAATGTAACTCTTCAAATCAACTTAAAGTATCCCACACTATACTCATCAGCATGTAGTGTTTTGTGTGCCGACGGGAAAAAAATCTATTCACTTTGTGTTACAACTAAAACATGATTTGATTACTGGGACTGACTTTGAAGGTCTGTGATATTTGTACTTATTGGAGCTGAATGGATCCCAAGTATTCATTTCCATGTCTGTAGGAGTGAAAACAACTATTTAGGAATGATTATTCCTCTTCTGACATCTGCCACGGCCCGAGATAATATTAAGTATATCATCCAATCAACAATGACTCTATATAGGAAACTCCGCAAACAATGTACATGACTCAATACTTTTTATGTGAATAAATCTGAAAATGTGTGGAGAGCTGTGAAATTTATGAGCACTTTAGTTCTTATAAATTTTTATAAAGTGTAGCCTTTAAAATCAATGCTTTTCTTAATGTTAGTGTACTTTTTTTTTTTTTTTGCTGTGCTCATCCATTACTAAAACCAACTTTCCTTAAGTATTATGGTTTCCAGAGCTAAGCCTTCTGGTGCTTATTTGCCTTCTGTGTCCCGGGAGACCTCTTTCTGAGCCTTAGCTGAGACCAACCTGAAGTCAATTGACAATCAATCAAGAAATATTTATTAAATGTCTACTATGGGAAAGAAAGACACAGAAAGGGAAGGGATGAACCAGAAAATGTTTCTCTGACCTGTCCTTCCCCACTTCCCACTTGAGGAAGCAATTGCTGAGTTGTCTGATCCAGTTCATACTACCAATCTCTTTGCTCCTCATTCTTGGCCAATCTCCAATGCATTACCCTTATGATGGCTTCAGTGACCATACTCTCCAGTGGTTCACATCATCTGCCACGGTGATATATGAAACAGTTATGTTGGACCATGAAAGACAAGAATATTTCTTTTTACCATTGTTTTTTTCTGTTTCAAAATATGATATATTCTTTATTAGTAGCTTCTTCTATTAAGGTGCCTGCTTGGCCCTTCCTGTTAAGATGATATATTTTGCCCTTTAGGGCCTGAAATTACAGAGTAAAATCTGAAGAGCCCTTGGTAACACAGCATAAATATTTGTGGTAAAATATTCTCATCATTATAAAAGGTGAACATTCACTTGTTTTTGCATGATTCTGATCCCATGACAATAACAGGTCTGCCTTTCTTGTTATTCACTTAATGCTGATGAAAGGTATTTTTCAATATGCTTTTAACAAATAAGCTCAGTACATTTCACAGCTTAATTTCTTAATGTCTTAATTTCACTGTTATTCTAAAGCAAGACTAATTCAATTTATACATGCATGGATTCAGAGAATTTTTCAGATTTGTAGAGCCAGACAGTCTGTTAGATATCGTCTGATCACGGTTACCTCATTTTATGGATGAAGAAACTGAGGGAGGTTTGGAAACTGATGTGCCAAAGGTCATACAAATAGTGGCGGAGGTGGGAATGAAGTCCAAGTCACTTGACTTATGTCTAGTCAATTGCTCTTTCTTCTATTCAGTACTTTTTCCCATACTGCTTTAACAGATAGTCTTCTATCACCATATTTAATATGCTGAAAGATGTTTAACAATGATTGTATGAATAATCCCTAAAGTAATAATGTCTCAGAAAAGTTCTTTTCTGATCATTCATGATATTGACACAAATGCCTATAGCATCAAACATCTCAAATTTCCAATACTAAGATATATTCTATGTGTGACAATACATGCAGACAAATATGAATATGTATATTTATATACATGCATATTATATCTATCTATCTGTATATATATATATGTAGTTGAATATCATCTGTATGCATGTATATATGTATGTACACACACATACATACATGCAATATTCAGTTTGGTTTGGAAAGAATAGTGTCATTTTTTAATATCTCTAGTCCTTGACCAAATACAATGAGCTATTTGTTTTTATATTTTAAAAGAAAGGACTAGATTAGATTAGGTTGCTTAATTCTATGCTTGGCTTTTTATTTACCTTTGGACAAATACCTTCATCTCTCTGAGCTTCAATTTCTTTTGGTTTTCTTATTTCAGAGTTGTTCTGAGCCTTAGTTGTCTCTTTCTAAACAAATGCTGTAAATTCCTTGGCTGAAAGATTTGCTCAAAGTTCAAATTAATAACTTCCTATAGAAGGTAGGATTTTAGCTGGGATTTGAAGAAAACCAGGAAGTGAAGATGAGGAGAGAGAGAGAGCATTCCAGATACGGGGACAGCCAGAGTAAACATTGGGTTGACCACAGGGGCTGTCATCACCCTCTAAATCTTGACACCCTGGAAAAGATCCTGTCATTGTACCCTAGCAATGACTGATTAAGACACTATATATGAGAGAAAATATAAGTAAGAATATTATGATAGGAATCTAGAACCCATAAAACTTTATTAGGGAGTCATGTTTTACACATGTTCCTAGTATTTGATATCTGAACAAAATTTATTTTCTTTCATCTCCCTAGGACATTACTGCAGTCATTTATAAGATTGCGTATTTCAGATCTAAGTGGTTTCAGCTGCAGCACACTGATTTAAAAGTTTCTACAAATATTTTGTAAAAACATTTGGATAGGAGTTTCATTTTAAAAAATTGAGTGCAGGGGCACCTAGGTAGCACAGTAGATAGAGCACTGGCCTTGGAGTCAGGAGGACCTGAGTTCAACTCCATTCTCAAACCAGACACTTGACACTTACTAGCTGTGTGACCCTGGGCAAGTTACTTAACCCCAATTACCTCACACACAAAAAAATGAGTGCAATATACTTACTCCAAAGTCATATATACTCCCACCCCCTTTCCCCTGGAAGCAATCTGGGTTAAACGACTTAGCCAGGGTCACACAGCAAGTATCAGGGACTAGATTTGATTTCAGATCCTCCTGACTCTAGGGCCAGTGGTCTATCCACTGTGCCACCTAGCTGCCCCATTACATACACTTTTAAAAGGTTGAGTATTTAAAATCATTATGAGAAAAGCATCTAATGACTTTCAATTGATTTGGAACATTTTTGAGGGGATTAAAAAAACTTATTTTTATTTTGTAGGCAAAGTAAGTCTTCATAAATTAAGTTGAGGTGTTTACTGTTGCTATGGAATCACAAAGCTGGCAACTGGAATTGTAAAAACCACTAGCAATGGCTTTTTTGCTTTGTTTTATTTTGTTTTGTTTTGGGGGACATTCCTTGTTTTCTCAGACCCTCTCCTTTACTGGCAATTCCTAGAAGTGGCTTTGATTAAAGAAATGGACTTGTCTAATTTGAACTGTTGGTGGGATTCAGTTTACTATTTAGAATCCTAAGTTCTTCCTTTAAATCCAAGCTTTAACTAATACTAAATGTGATCTTAATTAGAAAACTAATTTCACAATTTCTTTTAAATTGGAATCTTGACATATATATCTGCTCCCCTGTGCTCCAACAACCTGTTTTATAATGGTACCAAATACCTTCTCCACTACTTACTATCTGTGTGACCTTGAGCAAACTCCTCATCTGTAAAATGAGTGGGTTAGATTAGATGAGTTCTAAGACCCTCTTTAAGCTTTAAATCTAAGATTCTGTGAGGTCCAATGAGGTCCAATATATAAATATTTGTTGGTGAATAGTTTTAAAACGAGTATAAAAATAAGGATTAGATTAAGTTTGGTGCTCATTTTTTTCAGATAAATAGTCTTTTGGAAAGTCTATGACCAATCAGCATACATTTATTAAGTGCCTATTAAGGGTAAGGCACTGTGCTAGTTGTGAGGGTATAATGAGTAAGTTGTGGTATTTTTAAAATTTATTTGTGCTGAAGTAGGCCTAAGCAGAAGACATATGGTTCATTGATTTCATTGTACTCAACTCAGGAATTAAGTGAAAAAAAATGGAAATGCTGAATAATTGAGTTATTCAAATAATTTTAAAAAGAGACAGTTATAAGCTACTTTGTAGAATTTTACCTGATTCTATAGGATAGAAGGGACAAAATGTTTATTTTTTTAATGATATGGTCTTTAAACCTAGCACTGTATAGTTAATTACCATGTCTACTAAAATGTATATGCCCAGTCAATTGAACAAATTAATGTTCTTTTTAAAAAAAACCTGTAGAACCTAAGGCACATGGAGATCCTTCCCTCCCCCAAAATCAGCTTGTATAAGAAATGATGAGCAGGCAGGTTCTAGAAAGTCCTCATGAGACTTACATGAACTGATGCTCAGTGAAGTGAGCAGAAGCGTACACAGTAATAGCAACATTGTACACTGATCAACTATAATTGGCTTAGCTTTTCTCAGCAAAATAACGATCCAAAACAATTCCAAAAGACTTATGATGGAAAATGCTATCCGCATCCAGAGAAAGAACTATGGAGTCTGAATGGAGTTTGAAGCATACTATTTTCTCTTTCTTTTTTGTGGCTTTTTCCCTTTTGTTCTGCTTCTTCTTTCACAACCTAGCTAATGTGGAAATATGTTTACATGATTGTACATGTATAGCCTATATCAGATTGCTTGCCATCTTGGGGAGGAGGATGGGAGGGAAGGAGGAAGGGAAAAAAATTGAAACTCAAAATCTTATAAAACATGAATATTGAACACTATCTTTACATGTAATTGGAAAAAATAAAATACTATTTACAAAAAATGCTTATTAACAGAAAAAAATTACCTTGTTTCAAGGAATTATAGCCAATCAAACATAGTTAGTAAGCCCCCACCAATGCATTTATTTTTACAAGTCAGCCAGAGGATATAATGAATTTGAACCAGTGGTACAGTAAAACTAATAGTATTGTGCACAGACTGTTACAAACACACACCCTCATTGGGAAAAATGAGATTACCAAAGGAGGCCAAGGTTCATGAATGAAGTAGCAGACACATAAGAAATGTGTAGCTGGAGTACTGTGAGAAACAATTCATTTGGACCTCTACTCTATTCCAAGCTGTTTGATATTTTACATAAATCATATAGAGACAGATAGGTTCTTATAGTGGGCCTCAAACTTTAATGTAACCTTCACTATGTTTTTACCAAGTTATGAGTCTCACTTACACAATCCCAAGAATCCTGACAAACATATCTCCATCCTATTTCACTCAAATTCCATGTCCAAACACAGCATGGATAGTATGCCTTGATGCTTTGGAAAGTCCCCCAATTTATTTTTGTACCACTGCACTTCTCTCTCTTGTGCACATGAGCAAGTCACCATCTTGTGACCACTTAATGGAGATGTTGTGTGCTTCACCCAACCTGTAACCCCTCCACTCTGCTGATAAGTTTTGTTTTTGGTCCTCAAGAGCAAGGTCAATAAACCAATGAGATTCTGTATTTCACTTTGCCTCTTTCACATATTTGGAAACCCTATGAAAACAAGGTCCAGGAGGAAGGGGGTATCTCAGATACTGAGGAAGATCTGAGGTCCACTTCATTAGAAGGAACCATGGACCCTTTAACAAAGTGCCATTGGCTCAGAAATCTAATTCTTTTTAATACTTTTAGTTTTAATACTTTTTGAAGGAGATAGATACTTTACGTACTCATTCACCTACACCAGGGGTGTGATGGAACCATCTTGATTTGCCTCTACAAACACAATAAATCAATTCCTGACTTTTGTTGATTGTCTAGACTTAAGAAAATGGTGGGGAAAATCTTTATAATATAGATTAAATGGAAAAAATAGTTTATATCCAGAAAACTAGTTGTTTCCCTTCCAATAGTCAAACAGTTTTTGGAACAGTCATCTATCTAAGATCAATCCATCTAAGTCCCATTGACTTTTTTTTTTAGCAATTATATATTTTTATTTTAATAGTATTTTTTCCAATTACATGTCAAGACAACTTCTGGAATTCATTTTCACAAGATTTTGAGTTCCAAAATTTCCTCCCTCTGTCCATTCCTCTCTTCCTAAAATGGTAGACAATTTAATATAGGTTATAAATGTGCTATCATGTAAAACATATTTCAATACTAGTCATAGTTATAACAGAAGAAAGAGATTAAAAGAAAAAAATAAAAAAGAATAAAGTAAGTGAAAAAAGTATGCTTTGATCTGCATGGAGTCCACCAGTTCTTTATCTGGATGCAGATGACATTTTCCTTCATGAGTTCTCTGTATTTGTCTTGGATCATTGTGTTGCTGAGAAGAGATGAGTCATTCACAGTTGAGCATCACACAATGTTGCTTATACCGTGTACAATGTTTTCCTGGTTCTGCTAATTTCATTTTGCATCAGTGCCTATAAGTCTTTGAAATCTGCCTGTTCATCATTCCATATTGCACAATAGTATTCCATTACATTCATATGTCACAGTTGTCTAGCCATTCTCCAGTTGATGGACATTCCCTCAATTTCCAATATTTTGCCACCACAAAAAGGGCTGCTGCACATATTTTCACATGTGTATGTCCTTTTCCATTTTTTATGATCTTTTTGGGATACAGACCTAGTGGGATACAGAACACTTCCATACAGTCGTGGTATTGCTGGATCAAAGGATATGCACAGTTCTGTTGCCCTTTTGGTATAGTTCCAAACTGCTCTCCGGCAATGGTTGGACCAGTTCAGAACTCTGCCAACATTACATTAGTGTCCCAATTTTCCCACATCCTCTCTAACATTTATCATTTTCCTTTTTTTTAAATTAACTAATCTTATAGGTGTGAGGTGTTACCTCAGAGTTGTTTTAATTTGCATTTCTCCAAGCAAAAGTGATTTAGAACACTTCTTGATATGCCTATAGATAGCTTTGATTTCTTCATCTGAAAACTCCCTGTTCATATCTTCTGTCCATTTATCAACTAGAGAATTACTTGAATTCTGGTAAATTTGACTCAGTTCTATATATTTGAGAAACAAGGTCTTTATCAGACATAGTTGCTGTAAAGATTATTTCCCAGCTTTCTGCTTTCCTTCAGATCTTGGTTGCATTGGTTTTGTTTGTACAAAAGCTTTTTAATTTTGTATAATCAAAATTATCTATTTTATATTTTGTAATACTCTCTATCTCTTGTTTGGTCATGAACTTGTAACTCACTTAACTTCTTTAAGAATTTGGATGTTATATCACTTGAAGCTTATATGTTTAGTACTGATATTGCTTCATTGTCTACGGTACCTTTTATCAGGTTTTAATTTCCTTTTTTATGTCTTTTAATTAGGTCTATCTTTACTTTTGATTTGTCTGAGGTCAGGATTGCTACCTCTCCTTTTTTTTTTTGGTACTTCAGCTGAAGCATAATAGATTCTGTCCCAGCCCCTTACCTTTACTCTGTGTGTGTTTCTCTGTTTCAAGTGTGTTTCTTCTAAGCAATATGTTGTGGGTTTCTAGTTTTTGATCCACTCTGCTGTCTGCTTCCATTTTATGGGACAGTTCATCCCATTCACATTCACAGTTATGATTACTAACTCTGTGTTTCTCTCTACTCTATTTTTCCTCTTGTTTATCTTCTCTTTCCTTTTACTCTTTCCCTCCTTGACAGTGTTTTGTTTTTATACACCACATCCCCCCAGTCTGACCTTTCTTCTATCAGTCTCCACACCCTCTTTACTTAACCTTCTCCCTCCTACTTCCTTGTCTGATAAGACAGATTTATATATTCAATGTTTGTGTATATTATTCCCTCTTTGAGCCAATACTAATGAGAGTAAGGTTCAAGTGATGCCTATCGCCCGGCCTCTCAGCTTTCCCTCCACTGTTATAGGTTTTTTGCACCTCTTCATGTGGAATAATTTATCCCATTTATCGCATTCTACCTCTCCTTTCCTTCTGCACCCAATGTACTCCTCTTTCTCATCCCTTAATTATTTTTGTCATTCCTTCAAATTCACCTTATACCCATACCTTCTCTCTATATCTCTATCTATCTATCTATATATCTATCTATCTATCTATCTATCTATCTATCTATCTATCTTTCTATCTTCTAGTTGTACTATTAGTGGTACAATTTTTAATAATTACAAGTATCATCTTCCCTCATAGTGATGTAAACAGTTCAGCTCCATTGAATCTCTTATGTTTTCTTTTTTTCTTTTTTTTTTTTTTAGGCTTCTCTTAGGTCTTGATATTGGAGATAATTTTTTTTTGTTCAATTCTGGTCTTCTCTTTATGAAAGCTTGAAATCCTTCTATGTCATTGAATGAACTTGAAGTGTTATGCTTAAGTTCACTGAGTAGGTAATTCTTGGCTCCCCAATATTTGAATTGTTTCTTTCTGGCCATTTGCAGTATTTTTTCCTCGACCTAATAGTTCTGAAATTTGATTCTAATGTTTCTTGGAGTCTTTATTTTGGGATCTCTTTCCTGAGGTGATCAGTTGATTCTTTCAATACCTATTTGCCCTCTGGTTACAAGATATCAGGGCAGTTTTCCTTGATAATTTCTTGAAAGATGCTGTCTAGGTCCTCCTTTTGATTATTGCTTTCAGGTAGTTTAATAATTCTGACATTGTCTCTTCTGGATCTATTTTCCAGATCAGTTGTTTTTCCAATGAGATATTTTACATTTTCTTTTATTTTTTCATTCTTTTGAACTTGTTTGATTAATTCTTGACATCTCATAGAGTCATTAGCTCCTACTTGCCTAACTTTCACTTTTAAGCAGTTGTTTTCCTCAGTTAGCTTTTGTACTTCTTTTCCTATTTGACCAATTCTACTTTTTAAGCAGTTGTTTTCTTTTTCTAAGCTGTTGACTCTTTTTTTTTTATAATTCTCTTACCTCACTCTCATTTCTTTTCCCAATTTTTCTTCTACCTCCCTTGTATGATTTTTAAGCTCCTTTTTGAGCTCTTCTATGAGTCCTTTCTGGGCTTCAGACTACTTCCCATTTTGTTTTGGGTTTTTGCCCATAGGTATTTTGACACTGTTGTCCTCTTCTGAGTTTGTGTCTTTGTCTTCCCTGTTACGATATTAACTTTTTATGGTCAGATTCTTTTTGTTGTTGTTGTTTCTTACTCATCTTTTTTGGCCTTTTTCCTTTCATTTAAATTTGAGCTCTGCTTCCAGGGTGGAAAGGGGACTATTTCAGGTTTCTTGTGTCAGAGGCTGTAGGCCCTGGCTCGTTAGCTGGTGCTGCACTGATGTTGCCCTGAGGCCCACAGGGGACCCTTATGCCTGGTGCTTTGCTGAGGGGGTATGGCAGGGTGCTAGTGGCTGGCACTGCTTGAGGTCATAGAGGTCTAGCAGCTTACCTGGTCCTGAGCCCAGGTCCTAGTTCTGGTGTGTGGTGTGTGCTGAGGCTGATGGGGCATTTCTGCATTTCCACGGGGCTACACTGAAGCACATGGAGTTCTGGCCACTGGAGGTTGCCTGTTTGCCTAGAAAATATGCTGAAGCAAGTGGAATGGAAGTCCACTCATTCCTCTGGCTATTCTGAAGCATGTGGCGGGTGGTGGTATTGATATTTGCCTGATCCACTGTACTGTGGCTCAGGATCTCCCATTGGTTTGCTGAGGTAGGACTTGCTGCTGGCTTTTTGCTGATCTTCCAAGTTTCTTGGGCTAAAAGATTATTTCACCCCATCTTTTTGCTGGTTCTGCTGTTCCAGGATTTGTTTGGGTGCACTATTTTATGATTCTTTGGAGGTGAATATGGTAGAGTTACTGTGATTTATATAGCAGAGTTACTGTGATTTACTGCTTACTCCACCATCTTGGCTCCCATAAGTTCCTCCATTGACATTTAATCCGCCTTTGAATCTATTTCTTTCTGCTCAGGAGAACTAGGGTCTCTGTTCCAATTCTCTGTATGCCTTAGAATTACAAGCCTCCTTTTATTTTCTGTCAGTCTTGATTACCAACCAGTACCCCTTTGATTTTTTTACTAGGATTACCTTTCATCAAAGGGCAAAGGGCAATCTGAGTCTGAGGTTCAGAAGTTTTTTCCAACCCCCAAGTTGCTTCAATTTTCCCATGCAAATGAAGAGGTGTCTGGGAAGAGAACAGATAACCAAGGCTACGTGACATCTGGGAAGCCGTTGCCCTTTACCTCCTTCATTTGTTCCAAATTCCTGCCTTTTTTATACAATTGTGCCTACTGAAAACCTTCTTTTCTTTGAGCTCCCCTACAATAATAACAGAGGCAGCAGCAACAGCAACCACAGCAAAAGAGAAAGAAACAGAGACAGAGATTCTGAGACAGAACCACATAGAAAGAATGAGACAGAGAGCACAGAAAGAGACAGAGACAGAGCAAGCATGCACAGTATCTTTTCCTTTCAGTAGTGTCTAATGTATGAGCTTTGAACTTCTCAGAAGTCTAGAAAGATAAAATTAATACACTGATGTGATCTCTAATTTCCCTTCCAGCTTTAAGACCTATTCTTAGTTCTCAAAGAATGACCATGTATTTGGCTGAATTTTTCCTCATCCTGTACCCTGAACCCTCTTCTGTTGATTTACCTCTCAAGCTGGAGAAGTATCAAATATCATGTAATCTATTAAGCAGCCATTCTGGAACAAGGCAGTATCCATATGGAAGCACTATTTCTCTTGATTTTAGAAACATAGGTTCTGGGTGCTGCAGCTCCTAAATAACTAATAAGCTAGTTAGGTGAACATTTTTAACAGTTAATTAGATTAGCTTAATGGATATATTGTTGTGAAAGTAACTTCAAGAATTCTATAAAATTAGTTCAGCTGCCAGGAACAAATCTGAATGCATAGAATAAGGTCAATGAAGCATAGAAATTAAAAATTAGGAATAAATTAAGTGAAAATATGGCTCACTGTAGAGGAAGATCTAAAAGATATTTCTGTCCATTGTCATTAGATTTTATTTTGGGGGAGGATGGTAGAGAAGGGAAGGTAGAATATGCTTTTATTAGTTTTGGGAATTTTTGTTGTGGACATTACTCCCAGGAATACATATAAATCAATTAATCAGTGAAATATCTATTATACTTACAGTTTTCCAAACACTACATTAGCTGTTAGAGAAACAAAGGAAGGAAGGAAGGAAGGAAGGAAGGAAGGAAGGAAGGAAGGAAGGAAGGAAAGAAAGAAAGAGAAAGAAATGGCCCCTTGTTATCAATGAGTTTAGTCTTACTGAGTTGTGAGGGCACTTAGAGGTGGAGTCACTTATGCATGATCGAAGACCTCCTATGTGTCAAACGTAGGGCTTAAACCCAGATCTCCCTGATTCCAAGGTGAACTTTCTACCTACTATTCTATGATGCTTTTTAGGTAAATCATTACTGTCAATTAAAAGCTAAAGAATTTTTTTGTAAAAATAAAAAAAATAAAAAAAACTGAAAAACGTTTCTTCCTTCAGTTCATTTTCTAAGTGAGGCTTTGGAAGGAAAGCCTGAGTTTAACGTTATTGTCAGAAGAGTTTTACTGCCCACTCTGGTGAACTTGGAGCAATCTGAAAACACCACCCTACTCATCCTTGAGGGGACATCTGTTCTGCATGCATGAAAAATTGCTGGTTTCTCTGTGCTCAAACCATGTTTAATATGTTCATAAAGAAGAAAAGAGTTTTGCTGCTTTAGAAGTTCTATCAGTCAACTGACACAGGTTGGAAAAATGATGAAACCACAGAGTCAGTTGAAGCAAGTCTTATTTAACCATTAATTTAGGTACAATTTAAGGAAGAATGAGAAAGAATCACCAGAAGGGTGAAAGGTACTCTCTGGCCATTGGCTTTCTTTTGAAAGATTAAGTTCATCTGTAGCTGCTATATAGCTAGAGGTTGGTAGCCAGATTTCACAAGTAAGGCAAATCTCCCTGGTGTTTTCTGGGATGACCAGAATTCTCAAATAAGGTATCTAATTAAGCTAGAAGTAGGATGGTACAATGAAATGAGCCCTGGATTTGGAAAGTGAGAGGAACTCTATTCAAACCTTTACTCTGACACTGCTTGTGTGGCCTTTGGACTTCACCCTCTTTAAGCCTGTTTTTTCAACTGTAAAAAAAGAAGAAGACGAAGAAGAAGGTGGGGGGATACAGTTGTACTCTATAATACATACAATCCCCTTTAGCTCTGAATCTTGTGATATTTAGCTATGTTCAGCAATTCAATGAATAGAGAGACAGCCACATTAACCTTAACCTGACTACAAAGTAGTTACTAGTGGACTATTTTGGGGGGGGGGGAATGGGAGGAATCTATGAAATTCCCTCTACCAATGCAAATAACCAATTTTTTCCCCACAATTTATACACTTGACAAGGGAAATTTTTCAGGATCACCCAGCCAGTTTGTTTGTTTGTTTTTGGTTTTGTGAGAGGCTGGACTTAAACCCACATCTTCCTGAGAGAAAGGCCAGCTCTTGATCTACTGTGCAATGTTTTCTCTTATGAAGCATTGCTTTTATAAAACAAGTATATAGAAAAATAAGTCTGTCCCCTCCAGCCTAATGTTTCTGGTTGGCAGAATTCTTTTGAAATCAGGGGCTGTACTAATAAGTGTTGTTGTTTAGTAGTTTTCAGTCATGTCTAACTCTTGGTGACCCCATTTGTGATTTTCTTGGCAAAGATACTGGAGCAGTTTTCCATTTCCTTCTCCAGTTTATTTTACAGATGTGGAAACTGAGGCAAATAGGGTTAAGTGACTTGCCTAGAGTCGCATAGCTAGCAAGTGTCTAAGGAGGTCACATTTGAACTCAGGACTCCATCCACTGTGCCACCTTGCTTCACCGATGGGTAGAAATACTTTAAACTGTCTTTACATATCTTTCCTAAGCTCCTCTGTCTTTGGTGGAAAGAATTGGCTCAGGCCTGAGGATTTATTGTAGATTCTTTGTCCTGTATATCTTTGGTGATAATTCTAATGATGACAGTCATTCAAGGACTTAAGATGGTTATAAGAACAAACTTTTTGAAAGTTCAGTCCACCAGGATTCTTATATTTAATGTATTAGATCATACCCATAATCAGACCTAGAAGTATTTTAATTTAATACCAGTATTATCATCATTGTACTATTGACCAGGGATTTAATACTTGAAAATTAAATGAATATCAACCATAGTTCTTTGTCTTGTTTAATTTGAAAAAATGGGGCATGGGAGATTCTTTAATTAACATGGTGAGTTAATAACAATCTTCTTATAATTAACATCCTGAGCTAGATCAAAAGTAGAAAATAATTTAATAGTCTCCTCATAGTTTCTCCATGATTTTTCTCTACTGACAAGATTGAAGACAATCTCGATCTAGAATTCAAGGCCTTCTATTCAATGGTTCTTTTCCTAACCAAACTATCCAATTTTATTTTTTGCTACTCTCTTGCATGATTCCTTTGTACATTATTATGTAATATACATTTTTATCATCTTTCTTTTGTTCATTTTTTTCCTTTGCAGAATTTCTCCCTTGTTGATCTGTTTTCATTATTTACTTGATGAATCAATTTGAGATTTGCCTTCTCTGAGATTAAACTTGACCCCAGTTGAATAACTCGCTCACTCGGAAAGAGACTTTGTGTCTCTTTATTCCATACTATTTTTGAAGTTTATATTGTATTGTTATGTTAGGCTCCAGGAGAGAAGAAGAAATCTGGAACAAAGAATCAGTTATGTAGTAGAGAGATTTCCTTACCTCAGTGACTACTCTGTTAAGATTTGAAAATATAAATTTGTAGTGGACTCAACCAATAGGGAAGATAAGGGAATAAACATTGATATAGCACTTACTATGTCAAGAACTATGCTAAACACTTAATAAACATTTTCTCTTTTGATTCTCACCACAACCCTGGAAAGTAGGTGCTTCTATGATCCTCATTTTACAATTGAGGAAACTGAGGCAAACAGAGATTGAATGCCTTCCCTAGGGTCACATAGCTATCAAATGTCTGAGGTTAGATTTGAACTCAGTCTTCCAGACTCTAGAAAAAGCCCTCTATCCTCTGTTCCTCCTAGCTGCATCATGATGCAAGACACACACACACACACACACACACACACACACACACACACACCCCCATAGGTAAATGATAGGATATATATATGACTTTCCAAGGTGAAAGTAGTGATGGAACAAGATTTAAGGGATTCAAACATAGAGCATGGTATATGGTTGAACTAATTCACCAATTAATTGAAATTGGGAAGGGAGGCAAATATAACAAATCAGAGGTTAGCCTGAGAAAGTACAGTGGGTTGGTGGGATTGAAGGTAATGGTAAGAAGAAACAAACAAAATGTTTAGGGAAAGCAATGCATAGGAAGAGAAGGATGATGGAAAATTGTAATCGTTTAAAAAAGTTTTGGAGATTTGGAGTTCCTGAACATGGAAATAGAGTACTTGTAGATGATACCAAGATCTAAAGTGTGACTCTCTTTGTGTGGAGCTGAGGTAGGGTGGAAGAGTAGGTCATGGAGTTTGGGTAGATTAAGGAGTAGAGAAGTTAGGGTATTTAAAAGAGCCTGGGAATAACAAAGAGGAGCAAGGCGTACTCCAACTTACCTTCTGGAATGAGTAAGACAAGAATACGACCAGTGTTGAAAAAGATTAGGAATACAGTATCATCAAGAGAAGCAGGGCTCAGGAAATGCCAGGAGAGGGAAGGAAGATGAGAAGAGATAGGAAATGAAAGAAAATGTATTAATTACAGAGTGAGAGTTCTGCAAGGCACAGTAGGAGTCAGCCAATACAGAGTGAGCCATGTGACAGAGAGGGTGGATAGAGATGAGATAGATTGGAATAAGGAAATAAATAGTAAGAGTTAGGGAGGAGAAGCTATTCTCTGAAAGTCAGAGATTCTTTATCACTGGCATGGCAAGAATCAGAAGGGGTGAGAGTATGCCAGCCATTAAGAAATGAGTTCAGGTAACATGTCAGTGGATAGGAGAAGCTGTACTGATAAAGGCAGGTCAGATAATCAGAAGGTTCGAAGTCTCCCTATTGCCCTCACCTGCTCAGGCCAGCAACCTGGCCCCACGTCAAATAAAAAGCAAGGGCCAACAGTATTACTGTGCTCTAGGAATGTCCATACCCAAAACTTCTTTGTCCCTTCATCATGGACTTTAAATATGAGTACATCATCAGAAAATTTCTATCCAGATTTCTTGAGGTGGCAAGAGGTAAATCTAGGTCCTCTGAGTCCAGAGGCACAATGCTCTTTCCACTGTATCATGAAGCTTCCAACCATTCACTTGTCAATGATTAAAATCATATTCCTGAAATAATAACTTCATTCATTCGTTCATTCATTTACATATTCATTCATTTAACAAACATTGATTAAGCATCTACTATGTGCAAATCTTGGCTAGAGTGCTCAGAGAGATAAGAAGAAAATTAAAATATGATATGAATCACTGTGGATATATATCATACGGTAGAAATATATGACAAATCCAGACACATACAATAAAATTTAACTACCAGATGAAATAAAACATGATAAAATAAGAAGAGATATATGGGACTCTAAGCGATCTGATAGAAGAAGAAATATAAACAATGCCTTTGTTTCTTTTTTTAAAAATCCATCCATAGTACTTAGAGGCTTATGAATTGTTGTCTAAATAAGTTTTATTGATATCTTTTGTTTTCAAAAAATCATATCCATTCCTAGAAATACTCTTGCTCCTCTACCTCTTCAAAATTCACCTTTCTTTCTAAGAAAGAAAAGCAATTAAGCCAAAAATTTTAACACAAGAAGTGCATATGATGATGCATACGACAATATGACCTAGTAGTCCCCTGATTCCTTATAAAGGAAGACCTGAGTTTAAATCCAAACTCAGACTCTTACTAGCTCTGTGACCTTAAGCAAGTCACTTAACCTCAGTTTGACTCAATTTCCTCATCGAAAAAATAGAGATGATACTAACACCTATCTCCTAAGGTTGTTGAGAGGATCAAATGAGATATTTGTAAAGTGTTTAGAACAGTGACTGACACATACAAGGTTCTATATAAATGTTAATTATAATAATATTTCTTCTTATTATATTTCCATTTTTAAAAGCATGTATTCAATCTGTTTCTTTAAAATCTATCCTGTTTGTATCTTGCATTGAATGTCCTTTTATTCTCTTCTGTACATGTTAAAAAACAATTTTGGGGGGCAGCTAGGTGGCACAGTGGATAGAGCTCTGGCCTTGGAGTCAGGAGGACCTAAGTTCAAATCCGGCTTCAGACCCTTGTCACTTCCTAGCTGTGGCAAGTCACTTAACCCTGATTGCCTCACCAAAAAAAAAAAGCAAAAACAAAACAAAAAACAAAAACAAAACAATTTTTCTTTTCTTCTTTTGGTGTTCCTTTTATTAGTACCATCACCAGCTCTACTCTCTCTTCCAATCCCCACCTCCTCATAAAAAAGAAGAAACACAATTCTTAATACAAATAAACATAGTTAAACAAAATAAATACACACATTTACCATTTCCAAATATGTAAGTCTCATTCTGCACCTTTCATCTACTATATCTCTTTCAGGAAGTGGGTACCATGTTTCATCATTGGTCCTCTGAAATCATGGTTGGTCTTCTAAAGTTATTTTTCTTTACAATGTTGTTACTGTACAATGTTCTCCTGGTTCTGCTCATTTTGCTCTAGTTCACTTCCTACAAATCTTGCTAGGTTTCTCTGAGACATTCTCTTTGAGCTTTTCTTATGATACAATAACATTACATTAAATTTATATGCCATATTTATTTTTAGCAACTCCCTAGTTGATGGTCACTTCTTATTTTTGAGTTTTCTGCTGTTATTAAAAGACTTGCCATAAATATATTTTTAATGTATGGGTTTTCCTCTTCTTTTATCTTTTTGCAAGATAGGCCTAGTATTCTTATTACTTTGGCATAAGATATACATAATTTAGTGATTTGGGGAACATAGTTCCAAATTCCTTTCTGGAATGGCTGGACCAATTCACATCACCAAAATGGCATGCCAATGTGTCCGTCTGTTTGCAGCCCCTCCAACAATTGGCATTTTCTTTTTTTTTTGGTCATTGTTGCCAATGTTATAGGTAAGAGATAGGACTCAACATTTAATTTGCATTTCTCTAATTATTAGTAATTTAGGTAATTTTTATATGGCTGATAACTTAAATTTCTTCCTTTGTGAACTATTTTCATATCCTTTGACCATTTCTCCATTGGGGAATGGTTTTCATCCTTATATATTTAATCAGTTCCTCATATATCTTTGAAATGAGAACTTTATAAGAGAAACTTGCTGCAAAGATTTCTTTTCCAGTAAACTGTCTCCCTTCTCATTTTACCTGTATTTTTAGCTGTGCAAGAATTTTTCAATTTTATGTAATAAGAATTGTCCATTTTCTATTTGGTTATCCTATCTCTCCTTTGTCTGATTGTGAACTCTTCCCCTTTCCATAGTTATGAAAGGTATTTCCTTCCTTGCTCTTCTAATTTGTTTATGATGTATCTAAGTCCTACATCTGTTTGGAGCTAATCTTAGTATAAGGTGGGAGACCTTGGTCTAAATCTAATTTCTTCCAGACTCCTTCCCTATTTTCCCAGTAGTTTTGTTCCATGAATGAGACTTGACCTTTTTGGGCTTATTAAACAGTATGTTACTCTGTTCATTTACACCTGGATATTATGTATTTAATTTATCTTATTGATTAAGTTTTCTTTTTTAGCCAGTGATTTAGCTGTAATAATCAATGATTAATGCACAGGTTAAAATCTGTTACAAACAGACTTCCTTTAATTCTTTACTTTTTTATGTCCTTCATTCTTGAACTTTTGTTCCTCCAGATGAAATTTGTTACCTTTTCAGTCTCTTTAAACTAGCCATCTGGTAGTTTGATTGGTATGATACACAATAAATGAATATAAGTAGTATTGTCATTTTTATCATATTAATATGGCCTAACCCCAAGCAATTAATATTTCCACTTATTTAGGTCTGTCTTTATTTCTATATACACCCAGTAGTCATATTCATATAGTTCCTGTGTATGTGTCCTTATAGATTCCTAAATATTTTATATATTCTATAATTATATTTAATAGTATTTCTCTTTCTATCTTTTGTCACTGAATTTTGTTGTTAAGACATAGAAAGGCCGATTATTTGCAGGAGTTTACCTTATGTGCTGCTACTTTGCAGAAGTTATCAATTATTTCAATTAATTTTCTTTTATTGACTCTCTAGTATTAATTATATAGGCACTCCCATCATGAAAAAAATGCTCATTTTATTTTTTTCTTTGCCCATGGAGGCAGAAATAGAAGTGATTATTGCCAGAAAAATAGATTAGAGACCACATGGACAGAAAGCAGAAATAGATGAAAAATTAGAGAAACTAATTCCAAGTCTAGCATAGAGACATATTTATAACAGGGATGGAAGACTTCAATAATCCTGATATCTCCTGCATTTCTCTCTTTGCTAAAACTTGACTAACTGGTTATCTTTTGACTTAACCTCAAAAGTAGAAGAACTAACAAGGAGAATTCTTATACTGGGTCTGATTTTTCCCCAACAAAGAAGAACTAGTATCTGGAGTGAAAATGACAGGAACCTTATGTAGAAGTCACAACTACATCTTAGAATTTGGGATGGAAGAAAGGAAAGTCACCAATGTTACAAGATACAACTTAGTTTTTTGAGAAAGATTTTGCAGGAATTTCAGATTTCAAAGGAAAGATAGATAGGATCTTATGGACTAAAACAGTACAGGATAATTGATTAATTGTCTAAAGAGACCAATATGAATGCACATGTAGCTCACTAGAATAGCTGCAGGAGAGTATATTGCCAAGGAAAGTTTCCTCATTGTTATGTCCATTTTACAGGTGAGGAAAATGATGTTCAGGGAAGTTGTTATCTGCCCATGCTCACACAGTAAGTAATTGTCAAGGATACTACTTAAACCCAGGTCTTTCTATAAATCCAGTGCTCATATCCACTGTATCATACTACAGTATAAAACTAGCTTTATTTATATTTTCTATTGATAGCTATATATTGTTGAGGTTTCTTACCATTTTCTGGTTTCTTTGTATTGATTTCAGTTCATTCTCTACTGATGCTACATACCTCTTCCCATCATTCCTTTCTTATAATTAATATCCAAATTGATGAGTCTTGCTATAGTTCCAGCTTCTTTTTTGGATTTGTTGAAAATATTAATTCATTATTTATTCTCACTATTCCCCAATAGTTCCTTTTAATCAATATATAACCGGTGCTTACATGATCATTATGGAATTTGTAGTTTTTCCTCAGCCCGAGCAAAGATGAGAACTATAGTGCAGTTTGGACTCGATTGGAGGGGTGGTCATGGATTCTGGCCATGAAGGTAGGAACTGATTGGCAAAAGGGACCTGAAGAGAGCTGATAGTGGCAGGGATGAAGGTATGTCCTGCCACCTCCACTGTGATTTAAAGAGCTGAACAGAATCAGTGGTGAAGTGAAAGTAATAACACTTCCTTCCAATTTTCCCTGTGCCTGGTAGGCTAAAAGGTATATGTATGTATTTACATGTACACGTATACATACATAGAGCAGTGTGGTGGTAAATGTTTAACAACAGAATCTCCCCAAAAATGTATATATGACATGCTTTTCAGCTTAATCTTCATTACTAACAGCAGTTAGGTGGTGCAGTGGACCCGGAGTCAGGAAGACCTGAGTTCAAATCCAGCCTCAGATATTTTCTAGCTGTTTGACCCTGGGCAAGTCACTTAACCCTGTTTGACTCAATTTCCTCGTTTATAAATTGAGCCAGAGAAGGAAATGGCAAACCAGTTGAGTATCTTTGCCAAGAAAATTACAAATGGGATCACAGAGAGCCAGACACAATTGAGAAATAACTGAACAACAACAATTAATATTTTATCCATCACTTTCTTTAATGTAGATGATCAAAACAAGAAATCAAACCCTGCTTTGTAGCATTTGCCAATTTGCTAGGTATACTCACATTTACTTGAGGGCATGAGGCTTTATCCCTAGGAAAAACACATATATACATATGTATATATTCTTTCCATGATTTTAAAATTACTTCATCTTGATTTGTTTTCTCTTATCATATAGCATATGTCCAATTGTGAAAGTTGCATATTACATTGTATGTATATTAATTACATCTGGAGAGAGTCAATAGGAGAATTGGCAGTAGCTATTGGAATACAATGATTTTTAAAAGTGCATTCTTGACTTCTGGGGACCAGAGATCACTTGGAGGCTTGATGAGCTGTTTTGATTTTCATTATTAATTTGTTATTTTTAGAGCTTTCTAACTTCCCAAAAGACAGAGTTTAATCTAGATGCAACCTTGTTTTTGACCTTGAACTAAGCAAGTCTTCATCCTGAGTAGGCAGGGTCATTGATTATAATTAAAGCTTCTGAGTGTAGGCAGTGTCCATCTTTCTTTCTCCCTCTCCTCTCTGCCATGACATTCCTCTCACTTCTGATCAGCAGAGGAGCATTTTCCTACCCATTTCAAACCTGAAAGCACCTCTTTAGACAGCCTAGTGGCCCTCTACTTCTAGGGACTCACCATCTTGGTACAAAACATAGTATGAATACCTGATCAGCTTTAGCTGTGCTGTAGCTCAGAATGCCTGAATTCCAGATACAAGGTAAGAAATGCTGATGACCAAATGGAAAGCTATACCCAAAGCCAAGATTCAAGGGCAGAGATGAGCATGGTCTGGGTCAAGGGTGGGGAACTGCAGCCTTGAGACCACATGTGGCCCTCTGGCCCTTTGACTGAATCCAAACTTCACAGAACAGATCCCCTTTGTTCTTTGTTCTGTGAAGTTTAGATTCAGTCAAAGGGCTGCACTTGAGGACCTAGAGGGCTGCATGTGTGTCTTGAGGCTGCAGGTTGCCCACCCTTGGGAGATTCAGCCCTGATTCTTTCTGTTGGGAGAGGAAGTCTTCCTCTACTAAATTGCCCTCCACAGCAATATCTTCTGGCTGTACAAAATGCACATTTTTCTTCTTAAAGGTTTATTTCCTCTTTATCATTTACCCTTTAATCAGTTTTTGACAGACAGTTCTCTTTTTAGACATTTTATTTACCTTTATTCCTCTCTCTCTCTCTGTCTCTCTCTCTCATCCCTCCCTTCCTCTCTTTCTCTCCCTCTCCCTCTCCATCTCCCTTCCATTCCCTCCCCTTCTCCCTTCCTCACTCTCTTTTCTCTCATTTCTACAACTATTATTGAAGGAGAAATTGGGAAGCTGAGATCTCTTTTTAATCCCTCTCTCTCCCATCTCATTTAAAGTCCTTAAGTAAAGACTGTTGAACAAAGGAGCCATTATTTATTCATTCTTTTATTTAATCTTTCATCCATTTATTTCAAGTATTTTGAGACTGGGTCTCCCTATCTTTCCCAGGCTGGAAGCACATCAGCACCTCAGGGGCTTGATCCCACTTCTGATCAGCAGAGGAGCTTTTCCCTACCCATTTCAAACCTGAAAGCCCCTCCTTAGACAGCCTGGTGGCCCTCCACTTCTAAGGACTCACCATCTTGGTACAAAACATAGTATGAACACCTGATCAGCTTTAGCTGTGCCGTAGCTCAGAATGTCTGAATTCCAGTAATCCATCAGCTTTAACCTCCCTAGTAGCAGGCACTGTAGGTATGCACCACTACACTTGACTGTTACTGCACATTTATATCACAGATTCCAACATTTTGTTGATCATGGTATTTATGAAGAATACCTCATGAATTTTGTTACTGGACCTTGAGAGAAAATATTATGGAAGGTGGAGTCCAGTGCAAAGGACCCTGGATTTCAAGTCAGAGGACCTGGGTTCAAATCCTACCTCTCATAACTTACTAGTGGTGTTACCATGGGCAAGTCATAATCTCTATGAGTTTCAGTTTCCATATATACAAAATGAGGGACTTGGAATAAATAGCCTCTAAGGACTCTGCCAGCTCTAAATATCTGACTCTATGGTTACCAATACTTCACATTCAGAGCTGATTTTCACTTTCCATTGACATCTACTTATGAAAAATGATTTGAATACTATAGTATCCTGAAATATATTACCATGAACATTATGAAGATGATATGAATTTGAAGACTTAATCTTCTTTCCAAATGATCCAGATTACCTGATTCCAGGTGAAATGATCAGTTATGATTTTTCTAGCCTTCATTGTGGTGGGTTTTCTTTAATGTATACTCTGGGCAGCTATGTGGTTCAGCGGATAGACTGTTGATCCTGGAGTCAGGAAGACCTGAGTTAAAATCTGTCCTCAGACACTTATTAACTGTGTGACCTTGGGCAAGTCCTTAACCCTATTTGCCTCAGTTTCCTCATCAGTAAAATGAACTGGAGAAGGAAATGACAAACCGCTCCAGTATCTTTGCCAAGAAAACCTCAAATGGGCTCCCAAAGAGTCAGATATGACTGAAAAACTGAACAACAACAATCTATACTCTTCATCCTAGCATCTTCAAGGAGATCATCTTTGAAATTTCTTCAGCCTTAGCAAGGCATGGTTTCAGTAAATTCTGTAAATTATTGTTCTCTCTCTCTCTTTTTCTCTTTCTCTCTGTCTTTCTGTAAAGATATAAATATACTTAATAATAATAATGGCTAATAAGAATAATAAAGCAATCTAATAGAAAGAAAGATGGTCTTAAACCAGGAGGTCCTGGGTTCAAGTCCTTTGTCTGCCACTTTCTGTCTGTCTCTGGACAAATCACTTAACCTCTCAGTATCTCAGACAAGACTAAGGCAATAGGTTGCAGTGTAGTCACAGACCTGCTCTAGTGGAAGGGTTTATGAACCTGGGAGTTCCTAATATCAATGATATAGAAGGTCTAATCCCTATCCCTAGCTCTAGCTGTAGACCTATAATTATAATAATACTAGGAATACCTTTAACCTTATACTTATATAGTTCATAAAGATTTATAAAGTGCTTTCCTTTAAAATGGACGGAAGGAAGGAAAGAAAGAAGAAAGGAAGGAAGAAAAACTTAATTTGGCACCTACTATGTGCCAGGAACTATGCTACTTTACAAATGTCTCATTTAAATCTTACAACAACCCTGGAAGGCAGACACTATTATTATCCCCATTTTACAAGAGAGATAACTGAGGCAAAAGGTTAAGCCCTGAATCACACAGCTAGTAAATATCTGATGCTGGATTTGAATTCAGGTCTTCCTGTCTTCCTGGCTCAGCACTTTCTCCATTGTACCACCTAGCTTTGGTGGAAGCCTCAGTTTCTGCATCTACAAAATTAGACATTTTGACTAGAGTAGATAATTTCTAAAATCCCTTCTAGTTCTAAACTTTATTATCCTATGATCCCAAGGTTGATAGTGTATTATTATCATTATTTCTATTTTACAGCTGCAGAAAATGAAGTTTAGAAATTTTAAATGACTTGTCCCTGATGTTATAGCTATTAAATGTATGAATCAGGATTCAAACTCCAGTCTCATTTTTCTGCATCTGTCTTTTCATCACTGAGTCCCTTGGCAAGACTCTTGAATATGATGAAAAGAATTGTTTCAGCAGGTCTTTCTTATTTTTTTAAAGTAAAATAGTCATCTAGTCTCAATGGTTGGATAGGGGTTTATTTGGGGGTCATTATAAATGTCAAACTTAGTTTAGTCAAGAGACATCACTGGATGGCTTCATTGTGAAATCCACATACAAAGTGATTCTGCAATGTATCATCTTAAAAAAAAACCTCCTCCAAATTGCAGTGCTGAGAGAGATGGCACAGCTCTGAAACACAAACAGCAGTCCCCTCACCAGGTTGCTGATACTGTCTGTAGAAGTTAAATATCTACACAGTGGCTGATAGTGTGGGTAAGAAGTGAACTATCAATAACCCCAAGTATGTCTTGTTACTACATAGGTGTAGGCCCTCACAACACAGCAACACAATACACGCTTCTTTTCTCTTCAGGTCTCCTGTATTTTGTTTAGGATAGATATGTGACAAATAGATAAAAGATGGAAGGAAAATCTCTTCAAATTTCGATCCCAGGGTTCAGACTGATTGACATCAAACTCTTCAATATGGCCCCAAAGCAGTTGCTATAAGCCTTGCTCTGCTAAGGTTCCAGGGTATAGGCTGAATTTAATTGCTTATAGGTAGCCCTAAGAGTAAATTTACATTGCTGGTAGTTGCCTAACTCTAACAATATCTTGTTCTTATCTCCATAAAGACTCCATAAGAGTCATTTAAGTGAAGTGATTTGCCTAGAATAAGGCAGCTAGAATGTGGCACAGAGAGGACTTGAACCCAGTACTTCCTGATTTCAAGGCCAGCTTGCTTTCCATTACACAACACTATATTATTGTTGTTGTTGTTGTTATCACAATAAATCTTATTCAGCACCTTTGGCGTGAGGCCTTGCCAAGCCCTTTTTAGGGCTGCTCATGCACTTTTAGTGTCCAACTCTCAATGTATACGCAGAGGCTAAAACCCAGTAAAACCATCTCAGCAGATGGGCTAAACCAGGTTGAGGTTCACTGACAGGCATCAAAACCATCAATAAGTTAAGGGAATGTCTACCCCAAGCATTTGAAGACTCCAACCCCCCAGCCCAGCAGATTGGGCAGAAGAGAGCAATTTGTTCCATGAAGGCAGCTTAAACTGGTGCTGTGGAGCGCTTAGAACTTGGTCAGACATGAAAGACACCAAGGTCACCCACTGCATCCCAGGACATTGCCAATCATTCTGATTTTTGTCCTGCCACAGGACTTTAATGACTTTGGAGGAGAGAGTGAGGTTGATGATTCTGTGCAACTCTGCCTCACTTAAATCTAATTCACACATGACAAAGAAATGAGGTCCACACACAGCATACTGTCCAACACCAACACATTTAATGTTCTTCAAAGAGGAAAAGGAAAAGGGAGCAGGATTTGGCTGATGTCTTCCTCAGGTACAGTCTATCTTCATAGTCCCACTTCTCCTGAAGAAAGGGTCTGAGGTACCTTCGAGGAAAGAGAGTTTCAGGTAGAGCCCAGAAAGGTACAAACCTGTACTTTGGAGTACTCCACTCAATCAAAATAGCACCTTCTCATTCACTTTATACCAAGTGACCAAGTGTTAAGGAGCATGCAAACTCAATATTAAATATTAAATAATCTATTACAAGGATTAAGACAAAAACTGATATCTTTATCAAAGAGTGCCCCCAAGTACTATAGAATTTTTGTTACAATTTATTTGTCATCGTTCAAGACTATGCAATATTACAGTACATATAACAGACAAGCTATTCTATAACGAGCAAGTATAATAATAATACCAGGCACACATATTGAGCACCTTTGACAGTGTCTTGCCACATGGAGAAACTAGGGAGCATTCATCTGGGAGTGTCCTAATGACTTGTAATGAAAGTGACTTGGAGGAAAAAAAAACCTTGCAGTATTTGTAGACATGATGGTTTCTAGTCTGCTAACCACTTAGCTAAGAGAAGTCTTTTCAATTAGCTGCATCGCTAGAACTGGGAGTTTCTACAAAAGGCTCTAGTGACAAGAGCTGTGGTGACTCCTTCCCTTTGGCTTCTTTGTGTGATTCTTTTGCTACTGGTTGCCTATGAGAGATATTGCGATAAGGGAATGGGCCTTGACCCCTACCCAACAAGCCCTAAATGTGGCCCCATGAATCTGACCTTAGTACTTGGCTTCTGTGCTTGCTCTTTTAAGTTTTAAGTGAATGGATTAGTGCCTATGATCTTGTGATTTTAGAATGATCAGAAAAGCAAATGCCTAGTGTCCCAAGGTCCTGGTGCCAACTCAATATTAGTGCCC
This sequence comes from Vombatus ursinus, assembly GCF_900497805.2. Classification (NCBI taxonomy): domain Eukaryota; kingdom Metazoa; phylum Chordata; class Mammalia; order Diprotodontia; family Vombatidae; genus Vombatus; species Vombatus ursinus. The sequence continues at coordinate 14,157,193 of NW_020954580.1, read as the reverse complement.
AAAATAGCGAGGAGTAATCTTTGGGACCAAGCTCAGCTATAGCTAATATGACTACTTGTCTGGTAGTCAGGTTGTATCTAGATGTGAACTTGATGAGATCAATGTTATGTAGGACCTGAGATAAGTTGGAGCCTGTTCTCCCCAGAAACAGAAAAGGAATATAGGACAGTGTCCTCCCCCAGTTTGGGGTAGAAATATTTATACTTGTGTTTGAGCTTTTATCTTTGAAGAAAATATTCCTCTGTAAAAATTAATTGATGCTAAGAAGCTAAATGGTATTGGGGGGCTACTAAATGGTCCTTAACAGTAGGAAAGGAACACAGCCAGTACAGGCTTAAGCTGATGGCATTAGAGGAAAGACCCCCAACAACCCTTCAGGAACCTTTTAGAACCTTCAGGGCAAGTGTAGGTGACTGGCTCCAGAAAAGTGAAACCATACAAGGTTGTGTGATGTGGTTAGACATTAGCTAGATACACAGCTTTGGCCATCCTACCATAGCAAAAGATGCATGGCATTTTATCAAGAGATGAAAAGACAGCATTCTTCAACTATGTACAATACTACAAAGTATAATGGGAAGAAGAGTGGGTTTAGAATCAAAAGACCCAGGTTCAAATGCTAGTTCTACCAATTAAAATGTATGACTGAGCAAGACATCTAAGCTCTCTGTCTCTTGATTATCTCATTATAAAATGAATATAAAAAATCTTGCACTATCTGCTTTTCAGGGTTGTTGTAAATATCAAAATAAGATAATGTACATATTGAATGAATATAGGTAACCCTGAATGTAAGCTGGTTCCCCATAAGTTCCTTGAAAAGAAAGAAAAACAGTACTTGAATACACATATATAAATGCATTATAAGTTACACTCAAGTTTTATTCAGGCCAGTTTTTCTAACAGAGTACGGGGAATATATAATCTATATTTCAACTCACTTCAACAAACACATCAAGGGCTTACTGCACGTGAGACACTGTGAGAGGGGCTAGGCATACAAAGATAAAATTTTTTAAGAAAAAGGTCCTTGATTTCAGAGAGCTTACACACCACTAGGGTAATAGGCTGAGAAGAGGGCTCAGATGGAAATTCAGCATGTATATAAATAAATAGAAAGTAATTTCAGGAGGGAGAAAGCACTAACAACTGGGTGGATGGAGAAGTAGCACTTGACGTGAGCTTATAAGGAAGCTAGAGGTCAAGTAGAGCAAAGACTGAGAAAAGCCCTTGTGATTTAGCAGTTGAGAGATCTTTGGGCACCTTGGAGAGTGCATTGTGAGTTAAGATGAGTATGAGAAATACTTTGCACTTGTATAGTGTGAATTGGAGTTTTTATTACATTTCACAATGATGATGTTGGTAACAGAAAATAAGGTGAATCAGTAATGTCAGCTGGAAATTGTAAAATAATATATCTGCAATCCACAAAGTCACTGCAATGAAAACCTTTAGAACAAAGAAAGATGGTTGAGAAGTCCCTCAGCAGTACTTCATACATGTAAAAATACCACCATTTAGAGTTGGGAATCAGAAATAGAAAAGCTGCTATAAATGGGTCTGTTTTATTTCAAACATAGTAAAATCCTAGGATATATGAGAGAAGAGAATAATAATCTTTATTTAGTATTTAATTACATTATTTTCTTTGATCCTGACAATATCCCTGTGAGGTAGATGCTACTATTTCCCCTATTTTATGGATAAGGCAATTGAAGCTGAGAAGGTTAATGTTTTTCCCAGGATCATGCAGCTAGTAAGAATCTGAGGCAGGATTTGAACTCAGGTCTTCCTAACTCCAATTCCAGCACTCTGACTTTTATTTAGCCACACTAGATTTCAGGATATTTTAAATCTGAATTATGGCAGAAGAAAAAAAAATGATGAACAAGGGAAATTACCCATAGAAGGCATTTCAACACCTTTATTAGTTCATAAGATTTGAAGTTTTCTTCTTTCCTACTGTGTGCTTTAGTCTATAGAAACCTATATATATATATATATGTGTGTGTGTGTGTGTGTGTGTGTGTGTGTGTGTGTGTGTATGTGTTTTTGTATGTGTGGGGGGTAGTGGATGTAAGTGTGTTTAAACCTGTTAGGGAGGGAATGGAAAAATAGTATTTTTTCTAGCTCTGCTTTATTGATCTTGCTATGATCCAGAAATATCTTCATATTCATACTCATTTCATCATTTCTAAATCTGATGATTTTAATAATTATTTTCTAATTATTCTTTTAGTTTAACAGAACTGAATTTTACTTAAAAACTAGATTTTGAAGCTTTCTATGTAGAATTTTGGGGAGAAATTTGGTATTTTAACTTCTAGATCTATTCTGCTTAGCTAAAGTCATTAGGGAAAAATATTGACTTTGTATTATGATAAGATTATGAGGCCTCTTTCAAAGTGAGTTGATGATTTGCTCACTAGATTAAAGTTAGGGAAAGATCACATTTCTAAAAAAGCCCAATCTAATTTTGCTCACCCAGAAGAGAATTCCACTGACGAGCCACGGGGCTCATTAATCAAAAAGCAACTATTTAGTCCTAGCTGTGTGCTAGTCAGTATGCCAAGCCCTGGAGATACAAAGGAGCAAAAACAGCCCCTCCCCTCAAGGAGCTCATGTTCTAATGAGGCAAAGAACTTATAAATAACTAGGTGCACATAAGATCTGTAAATAGTGGATGGAAAATAATCTCAAAGAAAAAGGTAAGGGAACCAGGAAAAGCCTTCTGTTTAGGGGAATATTTGAACTGAATCTTGAAAGAAGCTAAAAGGCAGAGGCAAGGTGAGAGGAAATTCCAATGTGAGGGACAACTAACACAAAGACAAAGAGATGGGAGAAGGAGTGTAATGTGGGAGAAACAGCAAATATGACAGTGTAGCTGAATCATATAGTATACAGAGCAGAGTAAAGTGTAAGAATATTGGAAAGACAGGAAGGGACCAGATTATGAAGAGCTTTACATGACAGAGGATTTTCTTTCGATCCTGAAAATAATAGAAAGACACTGGATTTTATTGAGTAAGAGGGGAACATGGTCAGACCAACTCTTTTTTTTTTTTTTGGCTAGGCAATGGGGTTAAGTGAGTTGCCCAGGGTCACACAGCTAGTAAGCGCTATGTGTCTGAGTCTGGATTTGAACTCAGGTCCTCCTGAATCCAAGGTTGGTGCTCTATCCACTGAGCCACCTTGCTGCTCCTCAGACCAACTCTTTAAGAAATTTATTGAGCAACTGAGTGAAGATGGAGTTGAATGGAGAGACTTTAAGTATGGCAAATATTTAGAAGGTCTTGGTCAGTGGGGATTGTGTGAGGGGAGAGAAGGCAATATAAACCAGGGATGTTTTGAAGGTAGAAATACCATGATTTAGTCGTAGATTGGATATGTGGGGTGAGTGTAAATGAAGAGTTGTGAATGACATTGAGGTTATGAGCCTGGATGACTGGGAGGGTGATAGTATCTCCCAAAAGGCACACTATGACTGGTAGAGGAGGAAATGACTGTCTCTTTTCTCCTAAAGTCTCCCTTTCTTCTAGTAGACTTGTTAAAATGCCTACTTTCTAGAAATTTTTAAAAATATTGATGAGAATGGTCTCTATATCTATAAAAGGAATTCTTGATTAAAAAAGTTAGAAAAGGACAGGCAGATTTTTGCAGATGATTCTGATAATAAATGCCATTTTCATATTCACACAATTGACTTTGAGATATAGATTTACAAGATCCTATTTTGTTTTGTTAACTTAAAAAAAAACTCAGTGGAGCCCAAACACAGTCTTAAGAATGCTACTCCAATAAGATTTATCCCATGTCATACTCTGATTTTTCAAGATTCTTTGACAAATACAGCCACAGAAATAATTTCATTCAATAATTCTCTTCTAGTTCCCTCCCCAAATCTAGTAGCTGCTTATTTTTGCACAGGCCAAAGGCTAAGAATTTTTTTTTTACTTTTTAAAATACAATAAAAAAATTTAAATGTAAGAAATAATTCTTAGTTCATTGACTGAAAAAAAAAAAGGTGGTTGTCCAAATTTGGCCCTAGGGCCTTAGTTTGCTGGCCCCTGGACTAAGAGATTTTTAATGTCATAGAATTAAAGATCTGCTAGAAGGAATATCAGAGGCTATCCAATTCAACTTCACCATCTTAGGGATGAAGTAGCTGCAGCTGAGGAGGTTAAGTAATTGCTCAAGGTCACACAGATCATAAGCACAAAAGCTGGAATTTTATCCTATGTCATCTGACTCCACAGCTAATGGTATTGCTGCTGAACTATGTTAGCCTGCATGGCACTATGATTTTCAACAATAACAATAATAATAACTCACATGAAGATATTAGTTTAAGTATTATAATGTACTTTGCTTCATAACACCCCTCTGAAGCAGACATATTCATGGACACTTAAAGTAGTTTGGATTCTAGTAGTTTCATCCATACAATGAAAATCAATTAGATGAATAATGCATATTAGTCATATTAAGAATTTCATTTGAATATACAGTCCATTGAGTTAGTGCATTAGTATGTGTATCTTGATAGGCAAAAATTGTAATAGGAGGAAGAAAGAAACTCATCACATTTGGGAAATAGGGTCATATCTTTGAGACTCCATCTTGCATCTGCTACCCTGCCTGGTTTCAACTCAATGGACCAAGATACCCTTCCCAAGATAAACTCATCACTTCTAAACTCACCACCATGAAGCTAACTCAAGCCTTGATTGACTCCACCTTCTTCAGCCTGCTCTCCCCACTGTGGAAGGCCAATGATGAATGCCAAATTCATCCCAATGCCTTCCTTTCCACTCCCCCTGCCCCATCCCTGAACCCCCAATACTGCTGCCAGCTTTCCGGCCTCTTTTTGTTTTCTGTATCCCCTTTTAGGTTGTAAGCTCATTGAGAGCAGAGACTTTCTTTATATTAATTGTATACCCAGTGCTTAGCATAGTGCCTGGTATGTTGTAGGTGTGTAATAAATGTTTATAGAATTGATTTATTAGACTCCAAACTGATACAATAATCCATATTTTAAAGACCACTATTTTCTATATTCAACAAGTATTAAGCATCTACTATGTGCCAGTCATGATATTAGGTACACAAAGTCTAAAATTGAAAACAATCCTTTCCCTCATATAACTTATATTCTAAGGGTAGGAATGGGGAACAACATATATGCAGATAAGTAAATACAAAAGAAACCCAAAGTAATGTTAGAGATTGGGGTGGGTGATAAGTGCTATCAATATGGAATATTAGAAAAAAAAATCACATATATGGTGGAACTTAAGTTGAATTTTGAATGGAACAAGAGATTCTAAGAAATACAGGTATAGTGATTAAAAAGGTTTGAGAGAAATAATTTCTGGATAATTTATCATTTTATTAATAATGCCAGCATGTTTATTAATAAAAAGATGGCCATTTGGCTGTCTGTCTTAGACCAAAGACAATCACGGCAGTGGGCTCACAGTATATATACTCTTTGAAGAATAGGTATTTCCCAGGGTGGGAATCAAACCTGTTTGATTGGTTAAAATTAATGAGAGAATGAGTATTACAGTGAGGGGCTGAGAGTGACATCATGTCACCCTCAGACAGAGAGACTATCTCTATATTCAGACCACCCCTAGCCTTGAACAATCTATTCAAAGAATTTATGCCCTACCCAAGCCTAAGCAGAATACAATGGCTACTCTACCTGGGTGGGGTCTGAACAAGAAAGTTAGTCCGGTCTCATTATCAACAATATCCTTCAAGAGACTGAATTTCTAAAAATTAAGACTTTAGAAAAAGGGGGAAACTCTGGATCTCCCCAAATCATTGGTTATTAATAATCATTTCTCTCATGGGTGAATATATACACATGGGGGCAGAGACAATCTTTACAAAGACATAGAGATAGATGGAATTTGCACAGGAAAGAGTAAGCAAGCAAGTTTAGCTAAAACATAGAATGCATAACAAAGATTAATGGAAGAAAACTCAAGAAAGGGTAGATTCTGATTATAAATTACTTTATATGCCAAACAGTCTCTAAAGGAAGCCATCAGAGGCCGCTAGGTGGTGCCATAGTGCACTGGGGCTAGAGCCACAAAGACCTGAGCTCAATTCTGGCTGCAGACACTAGCTGTGCAACCCTGGGCGTCACTTAACCCTGTTTGCCTTCATTTCCTCTTCTGTAAAATGGAGATAATAATAATAGCTAACTTCCAGGGTTGTCATGAGGATCAAATGAGATAATATTTGTAAAGCACTTAGCACAGTGCTTGGCACATAGTAGATAATTAATTAATACCTGTTTCCTTTCTTCTAAAGTTTATTGAGCAGAAAGTGGCATGGCTTTACCTATGCTATAGATATATCAATTTGGCTAATGTGTGTTAAGTGGCTTGAAGAGGGGAGAGCTAGAATGAGGAAGACCATTTAGAAAGATACTAAAGTTACCCAGGTAGGAAGTAATGAACTAAGATTCCAAACTAGAATAGTGGCTTTGTGAATGAAGAGAAACTGAAACAAGAAATACTATGGCTAAAGGATCAAGATAACTTGGTAATTGATTGTAAATAAGTGATAAGAAAGGGAAATAATCCAAGATATATCTGAGTTAGTAAACATGCTTGACTGGAAGGATGTTGGGAAACTCAGTAAAAATAGAGAAATTAGCATAAGTGTGGATTCTGTATGGGACACACTGAATTTAGTGTGGTTCTAAAGTTCAAGAGAGAGATGAAGCTTGCCATCTTAGTTATGATATATGGCTCCAAATCATAGAGCACCACAATCTCAAAAGGCTGCAATATGTTAACAAAGACGGGTTGAGTACAGAAAGTAACAGAAAAGACATCATCAAAGATATATAAAGCCAGAAAAGTTGACCAGACATTTGTGAGAACAAGGAATAAAGTGTTGCATCCATGAGAAATTAGAACAAAAACAATGACTTGAGGAAGGTCTCCATCACGTTGGGTGTCCTCTTTGTAAGCAGGAGGTAGACAGGAATTACACAGGTTGAGAAGGCATGGTTGAATTATAACCTATACCAGTAAATGGAAGGTTCCCATGAAAGAAATCGCATGACTAACAGTGATGTAATTAGATGTCATTATATGATCCCTCTTTTTCCACATGCTTTTCACTGGCAATAATAATTGTTCTCATTTACATCACACCTTAAAGTTTACAAAACACTGTTCTCACACCAACACCTTAGAGAAGATAATGTGTATATTAATCCCATCATTTTGTAGATGAGGAAACTGAGGCTCAGAGGGAGTGGCTTGATCAGCGTCAAATAGTAACAGAGCCAGGATTCAAAACCAGGTCGTCTGACTTCAAAATCCTTTCAATTTCCTTTAAATCTTGATGATTTAAAATACTTTGACCCTCCCTCCTGGAAACCCTACGTTCATATCATAAAACCTGCATACAATTCTCTTACACTTTTATTACCACAAATACTAGACATAGGGAGAAAATTATGGTGATTATGATTCTTTAGAAAAGTAAGATTTTGTGTTCTCTAAAGAATAAATGGCATCACACAAAAATTTGAGAGCAGGGTTCAACTGTAATGCCTCAGATCAGCCTGCTTTGAGTTCTCCTTGCAACCAGTATTATGTATGTCAGAATTTTTCCTGAAAGCTTGATAGAATTTTGATAAGTAAGTATGTTTTGTCCTTTCAAATTATTCCCTTTTGGTGACCTTGAAAAGCTATTGTCTACTCTGTAGCTCATTCTTCCTGGAGTCTGGTTACATTTGACTGAATTCTGACCACAAGAGGCCTTTTCCTATTGTGCCAAGGTACTGGGTGGGGGGGAGGCATTTGTGGACAAGTACTTTCTCTGGCCCCAGGAAAACTTTTGGATTATGGATATCAACCTTCCTTCCCTTTTGTGAATATCCCCAAATAATTTTGTATGAGACATGAGATAATGTCTTTCCTTCTGATTCCCTTTCCTTCAGTACTCACATAAATATAAAATTAATGTAGACTGAGATTGTGACTGGTTCATAAAAGATTCACAGCTTAAGTTCAGTCCTGACCCAAATTTGGTGGATCCACTGTAATATGAATTTGTGACTCACTGCTCGTATTTTATCTGTGTTTTATCTTTAGTTTGTTTGTAATTAGTCAGTGGCCCCACTGCCACATTTTGCAAATGAAGAGTTGTTGCTGTGGTTAAGGTAGTGATAACTAGTTGAGCAACGATATTGGATTGTGCAAAAGTACTTGTTCTACAGTCCACTACTTAAGGTTCAATCCCAAGTAACCTGTTTGCCCTTCAGCAGAGAATATTTGTACAATAGCTCCCACCCAAGGGATCCCTTGTACATTCAGGGTTCCATGTCAAGTGTTTAGGACAGTAGTAATTATGAAAATATGACTTAAGCCCTCATCTAGTATATTCTCTACCAAAAGACCAGGAACCAAGAAAAAATCAAATAACAAAAATTTTAATTAGTACAGAATATTGAAGTAAATTGCCAGAAATTAAAGTAAATTCATCCACAATTAGGTATAGTCTCCCACAGATTCCCATAACACTGGTGACAAAGGGAACACTCTCCAGGCAATTCATTTGTCTTCTTCTGAGTAGAAGCAAAGGGGCCTGGGAAAAACAAAATTCTTGACCTGAAGAGTCATTCTCTGTGTAGACCGGACATAAATCTGAGGCTTTGAATAAGTCAACTGCTAATTATCCCCAGGTTTTCTTTTGTAGGTTAGTCTCATGAAAGAATTATAACTCTCCCTTAGAAGAAGTCCCACCAAACAAGATGGCTTTAGACGCTGGCAACAGTTGAGCTGAGAAGCCCTATAAACAATGACAAAATCAGCTCTGTGGATTTGCAGTAAGAAAGAGGCAATTTTGGAGATGGAAGAATAAGAACTATAGATGTGGATTGAAGCAACAGTGAAATGAAATCTAGTAACTGAGCTGGGATTCATCTCCTTCTAGAGCCCTCAAGGTCTTCCCCCTAGTTAAATTGTTCCTTTTCAACTTGGGCTCATTAAAGAGCCTTGAATCTATTTTTTTTCATCTTGGCCTGTCTTTTCTTGGCTCCTGGTGCAGACACTGTCACTGCTATCCTGGGGAAATTGTTAGAATGCTGAAGAAAAAGTCCAGATCCTCCAGACTCTTCAGAGTTCATGAGGATTTTCTTCATCTAAGTATAAGGTAAGGAGAGCCCTAAAAAGCAGGGAGAATATAACATTTGTTTTCTACCAAGACTGATGCCAAGTCTGGGCTTTGTTCCTCCTCTCGATCAATGATTCCTTCTCAAGGGTTTAGATGTAATTCTCTATCTGCTGCGAGTAACTCAGATTTTCAATTACAGTTAACTCAATGGTTTTATATAGGCCAGAGGGTATGACCAAGTCCCTCAGCCAATTCAAACAGACTTCCTACTGCATATTAGGAAGTGTCCAGGACTTGTTCTCATTAGTGAACTACTGAGATTTATTCTTACCTAATAAATATATCAGGACTAAGTTGGATAGGGCGATTTCAACAATGCCCTTAAACATTGAACTATCATCATGCCACTGGTAGCTGATGCCATCAAGATACAAATTGCCAAATATTATTCAAGGAGATGCTGAGTCAAACTGGAAGGAGTAGGGGAGAGTCTGTAACATGCTTCTACACCCAGGTTATGGACATCTAGATGGTGCAGTGTAAGAAGTGCCCAGATTGGTGTCAGAAAGACTCATCTTCATGAGTTCAAATCCAGCCTCATGTGCTAGCTGTATGACCCTGGGTAAGTCACTTAACTCTTTGCCTCAGTTTCCTCATTTGTAAAATGAGCTGGAGAAGAAAATGGCAAATTATTTCTCCAGTATCTTTGCCAAAAAAAAAAATGAGATGGAGTCACAAAGAATTAGATATGACTAAAACAAAACCACAGCACCCAGGTTACTGTGAAGTCAAGACCTCTCTCCATATTTTCCACCATCCCCTACATTTATTTCTTCTTTGAAAGTTCTCATGAAGCAATATTGATGAAATATGAAGTTCAAAGAAAGAATGAGACTGCTTCTCCCTTTCTAAGCTATTAAAACTTGACAAAGGACTAGTAGAGGAGGAAAACAGCAATTTCTTAGTAAGATATTGGAATAACGTTTTTAGCTTTCAAAGCGAGTTCACATTTATTTTCCCATTTTATCCCAACAAAAATTGTGTGTGAGCAGCGAGGGGAATTTGCGGATGTTTTTGCTTGCATTTGTTGGATGAGAAAGCTGAGGCTCAGAAAGAAAGGAAAGGAAAGGAAATAAACCTTCATTAAGCGCCTACTATATGCCAGTCTCTGTACTAAATACTTTACAAATATTGTATCATTTGGTCCTCAAAAACAGCTATCAGACATAGGTGCTTTTATTATCCCCATTTTACAGTTGAGGAAACTGAGGCTGACAGAGGTTAATTGAGTTGTGCAAGGTCACGCAGGTATTAAAATAGCCTGGAATTGAACCCAGCACTTCCTGACTCCAGGCCCAGGGCTTCATCTACTGTATGAAGTGACTTAACTGAATTCTGACTGATGCTCACTGACAGACTATCAACCACCATGAAAATCACTTGACGCTTAGTCCTGCGCCTAATGCCTTTTCAACCTTTCACCCTTTCTAAAAATGTTTTTTTCCATCTAATTTTGAGCATTCTATCTACCACTGTCCTCGTTGAAAAACAAAGCAGAAGATCCCATCTATCTCTTAGTACGCTTAGTGATCAAATAATATAATTTTTTTTAGGCAATTGGGGTTAAATGACTTGCCCAGGGTCACACAGCTAGTATGTGTTAAGTGTTTGTTTGGTCTGAGGTTGGATTTGAACTCAGGTCTTCCTGACTTCAGGGCTGGTGCTCTATCCACTGCGCCACCTAGCTGCCCCACAAATAATATAATTTATGTAAAATGCTTTGAAAACCTTAAAGCACTATATAAATATTGGCTATTATTAATATTAATGCACTTTCCATAATGGGTTTTACAGATTTTTTTTAGTGGATCTTGTTTCACTGAACTTTTGCCATTTGTTGCTTTAACCAGAAGGCCTGGAATTAAAACAAAAACAAAAGGTAGAAAATTTATGGCTCATTTGAGCAAGCCATATTGTCCCAGTAGGCAGGAAGATCCTAAGTTTCCATTTCTTTTCACATTCAATTTGAATTTTTTTTAAATCAGGTATAATGTACAAGATAAAAGAAAATTTCAGATTGTTCAGTATATTCATTTATACATTAATCTACTCAAAAAACTTATTCAACACCCTCTGGTGGCAATGCACAGTGCTAGGTAGCAAGGGAGTGATAAATAAATTATAACTCCTCTTTCAGAGAGCTAACAATCTCATGGAAGGAGATAAGGTAAGCACAAATAGATAGAAGAGAAATGTAATCTGATACATGCATAAGCACTTTATATTCATCTGCTAATAAATGCTGTTGACTGATAAAATGTTATGAGATCAGATGAAGAAGGAGCCACTTCTAGCTTTGGGGGACAGGGAAGACTTGATATATGGATAGTTCTTGCTTTTTTTACTGCTTCAATGGGAAAAATAAAAACCAATGTTGTGCCATAATAGTTTAAGCTCAGCAGCACATCTATCAAAACATATAGTATGATTTAAGTCTATCCTGTATTACTTTTCAAAAAGTTCTATTGCATACAAACTTATTTGAAAGAACTGGATAATGAGCCTAAAACTTGAAAGTTCAGCCTGACACTTTGACTTTACATTGAGAATGGGGAATGCTATTAAACCAATTTCCCCAGGCACCTAATGATAACAATAAGCTAATGTGTTGGGACAGGGTAACCTTGAGACCGATTTTCTTACCGTGCGATAGTGTACAATGTTTATCCTGTGGTATTTTGGAGCTTTGCAGGCACTGACATGCAGCCATCCACTAATTATTTCTGATCTCGACAATAAAGAATCTGTAATCGACAATCCTTTTGCATTGCTGAGCACGATTAGGGGTGATATGTGAGACAAAGGGAAAGGGTGTGATTTCTCTAGAACAACCTGACCTTTTAAAATGGGAAAGTGTAAAAACGTGTTTAGGTCAATAAAGTAAGTAAAAATAATTCAAACATGCTTCTGCATCACTGAGAACTTAACTTTTCCTATCAGAAAGCATCCCTTAACAGGGGATACAGCTTTAAATTTCCACACATCTTTGGCAAATATCTTAGTTCTCCCCTCCTGTAAAGGCCAGATTCCCTGCCTTTCTTTTTAATCCTTTGCATCAAAACTGTTTAGAGCAGACTTCAACAATTTGGACTTTGTGAACATGATCAAAGGATTACTCCAAGTCAGATAATAATTAATCTTCTTGGTTTTTGGTCATTTTAGTCATCACTTTTCTTAATAAAATGCAGCTAATCTTCATTCCCTTGATCATCATTTTTCAATTTATAAAAAATGATAGCAGCATGATAGAGTCCTACAAATGAACTCATAAAGAAAATAGGACTACTTTGATCACATACAGTAGGATTGGAAGATCCCTGTTAGAACTGTTAGAACCAGTGTGCCGTTTTCAAAATAGAGATAAACACCCAGTATCATTTGGACATGCCGGCAGAATTAGTCACATAAACCCCAGGGAAATTTCAAACTTGGCGATAGCAAGGTTTGGCAGATTGTTCTCAATGTTTCTCTGTCTCTTTTACACATGTGCATGCACACACACACACATACACATATCCACATGTTTCTCCTTGAAATTGAGTGTATATTTACTGAAACTCTGGAAAACTTTAAGCTTAAAAACAAATGTCAATTAACTGTATGCTACCATCTTTGCGTGGGGAATTTTAGCTCTAAGAAAAATCTACCATTCATTCATATAAAGAATACGTTTGGGAAAGAGAAAAAAACACATAGCATTCCAGAGACTTGATGAAATTTGAGATTCATGGTCTAGGAAAGTTTTGTTTTACTCATCTGTAGCTCTTTAAAAAGCCATCTCAAAATAAGCAAAGCTGTCAGAATCCTGGGTGCTCAGTCCCCCAGACAAAAGGTTTGGGTTTCCACTCCTCCAGGAAGAGCTAGAAAAGGCCTCACTTTGTATTTCCATCTTGATGCACTCTTCACTTCTTTTCCCAAAGTTCACGTCCTATAATGTCACTACGAAGAAGAGGGAAAGTATAAACATAAGATGGAAAAATGTCTCTATATTTTCTCTGACCCTCATTAAAATAGAAAAAAAAAATTGTGTTCTATTTCTCTAAGTATCAAATATTTACAGAATCTTAGAGTTGAAAGGAAGCTCAATAACCAGTTAGTAGAACTAATACATGAAAAGAATGGTTTCCTCAAAGTCCTCGAGAAGTGGTAACTAAGCCTTCTTTTGAGGAGCTCCAATGAAAAAGAGCCTACTTCCCCAAGCAGCCCCTTACACTATTGTATTTGTATATAGTTTTGTTTATTAGAATTTTTTGCCCTTTTATCAAGTTAAACCCTGAATTTCTGAAACTTCCCCATGCTCCTGATTCTTGTCTCTAGGACCAATCAAGACAAGTCTCATTGCTCTTGCACGTGACAACTCAATTTATTTGAAGACAGCTTTCATTTCTACTCCTCCCTCCAACAAACAAAATTTTTAAAAGGCTCTGAATTTCTCAATTTTTTTTAACAGCTCTTTGGATTGTGGCATGATCTCCCATTCTCTCACTAACTGGCCATGGAGGCTGCTCTCCAACTTGTCAATTTCATTCCTGAAATATGACACCCCAGCTGAATACAGTCTTTCAGATGCTGATCAATTCCTCAGCTGGTGATCAGGGCATAGTACTTGAGGTTGTCATGCCCCTTCATTTGGAAATTATTCTCCTTAATGTAGCCTTAAGATAAAAAAATCATGTGAGGCTGTCAAATCACTCTTATAACTCACATTGAGTTTATAGTCCACTAAAATCACAAAATCTCAAATTTGGAAGAAAACTCAGAGTCTAACCCACACATGACACTTCATACCATATATAAAGACAAGCTCCAAATGAACACATGACCTATATATGAAAGATCATATCTTAAACAAATTGGAAGACCAAGAGTGACATTACTTTTCAGAATTAGGGTAGGAAAATAGTTCATGACCATTCAAGGGATAGGGAGGAAAACAGACAATAAAATAGATAATCAGTTCATCAATAAGCATATATAATAATAAAATAATTTTAATTACATTAAAATTTGAAAAAATGTTTGCACAAATTTAGTAAAGCTATTATTAGAAAGGAAATGGCTGCAAAAAGAAATCATTCCCTTTTTTTGCTGATAAAGGTCTCATTTCTAAGACATATAACGAACTGATTCATATTTAAAATAATAAATACTGTTCCCCAACTGACAAATGTTCAAAGGATATGAACAGGTAGTTCTCTAGAGAAACAAAAAGCCGTATGAAAAACTGCTCTAAATCACTAATATTTGGATAAATGCAAATTAAAGGAACTCTGTGTTTCCACCTCAGACCCACCAGATTAGTAAAGTTGATGAAAGAGGAAAATGACAAATATTAGAGGAAATGTTGAAAAATAGAACTATTGTTGGTGAGGCCATGAATTAATCCAGTTACTCTTGGAAAAAATGTAGAACTATGCCCTAAAAATTAAATGCCTATACCCTTTAACCCAAGAATACCACAACTCTGCATGTACTTCCAAAGAAATAAAATAAAAAGGGAAAGCTTCTACATATAAAAAAATATTTGTATCAGGTGTGTGTGTGTGTGTGTGTGGTGCCAGGGGACTAGAAACTAATGTGGTGCCTATTAATAGCAAAGGGTTTAACAAATTATGACATATGAATATAATGGAATATTATTGTGCTGAAAGAAAAAGATAGGGGTAGTTTCAGAAAAACTTCACAAAACTTGTATGAATTAAAGAACTGTGAAGTAATCAGAACCAAAAGTATAACTCATACAATAACAACAACAATATAAAAAATTCTTAACTGAGATCAATGCATGATCAACCATGATTCTAGAGGACCAATGATGAAGCATTCTGTTGTTGTTAAGTCATTTCAGTCATGTTGAACTCTTCATGACCCCATTTTGGGGTTTTCTTGACAAAGATACTGTAGTGGTTTGTCCTTTGCTTCTCCAGATGAAGCATCCTATGCCTCCTAATAGAAAATTTATCTACTAAAATACGCACAATATGACCCACGGTTTTCAATATGATCAATATGGTAATTCATTTTTCATGACTATGCATAGTTGTAACAAGGGTTTTTTTTTTCATTTTTCTTTTCAGTGGGAGTAGTAGAAAATGGAGAAAAACATAAATACTTTTTCATTAAAAAATGTAAAAATTGATAAGCAGCACCATTGATGTTGCAAATAAAAATGTTTACTACAGGCCCTGGAAATGTTTCATTGAAGAACTGATTTCCAGTTGATACTGAATCACAATAGGCCACTTTGTGCCCACCTATTCAATCAGTTTCAAATGCGTGTTGTACTATTGTTCTAATTTGTTCTACAAGAATTAAACAAGAGATGTAAAACGCTTTGCTAAAATTTAGATAAAGTATAGGCATAATATTCTCCTAATGTATATCTTTAGAAATTCTGTCCGAAAAAGGAAATAAGAGTTAATCTGATGAGGCTTATTTTTGATAAACTCATGCTGACTCTTTCTGATTACTGCCTCACTATCCACAGGGAAATCCATCCACAGGGAGACTGCCTTTGGTAAATACGCATCTCCCTGTATATTCCAAAATATTTTTTTTTAAATTAAACAAAACTTTTTTGTTATCTTTGGCTCTTCTCATCAGTTTCATTTTATTTTTAACTTTAGCACTACTGGCACTATTCTTAGTAGATTATACCATGCTCTTGTACCCATTTTTTATTTCCTATTCTTGTTTCTCTTTTCTCTACATGTCTTTTTTTTATCAATTTATTTTTAGTTTTCAACATTCACTTCCATAAGCTTTTGAGTTTCAAATTTTCTCCCCCTCCTTCCCTGCCTCCCTCCCCAAGACAGCATGTAATCTGATATAGGGTCTTCATATACACTCCTATTAAACATATTTTCACATTAGTCATGTTGTAAAGAAGAATTAGAACTAATAGGAGGAACCACAAGAAAGAAGAAATAAAGCAAAACTAAAGAGAAAAAAAGGAGCAAATAATATACTTTAATCTGCATTCAAACTCCATAGTTCTTTCTCTGGATATGGATAGCATTTTCCATCATTAGACTTTTGGAGATGTCTTAGATCCTTGCATTGCTGAGAAGAGCTAAGTCTATCAAAGTTAGTAATCGCACAACATGGCTGTTACTGAATACAACATTCTCCTGGTTCTGCTCACTTCACTCAGTATCAGTCCATACAAGTCCTTCCAGGTTTTTCTGAAGTCTGCCTACTCATCATTTCTTATAGCACAATAGTATTCCATTACATTCATATACCACAACTTGTTCAGCCATTCCCTGATTGATGGGCATCCCCTCAATTTCCAATTCTTTGCCACTACAGAAAGAACTACTATAAATATTTTTGTACATGTGGGTCCTTTTCTCATTTTTATGATCTCTTTGAAATATAGCCCTAGAAGTGTTATTGCTGAGTTGAAGGGTATGCACATTTTTTATAGCTCTTTGGGCATAATTCCAAATTGCTCTTCAAAATGGTTGGATCAGTTTACAACTCCACCAACAATGCGTTATGCATTAGTGTTCCAATTTTCTCACATCTTCTCCAACATTTATAATTTTCCTGCTTTGTCATGTTAGTCAATCTCATACGTGTGATGTGGTACCTCAGAGTTGTTTTGATTTACATTTCTCTAATCAGTAGTGATTTAGAACATTTTTATATGACTATAGATAGCTTTAATTTCTTCACCTGAAAACTGCCTGTTCATATCCTTTGACCATTTGTCAGTTGGTAAAATGAATTGTATTGGGGCAGCTAGGTGGTGTAGTGGACAGAGCTCTGGCCTTGGAGTCAGAAGGACCTGAGCTCAAATCTGGCCTCAGACACTTGACACTTACTAGCTGTGTGACTCTGGACAAGTCACTTAACCCTGATTGCCTAACCAAAAAAAAAAAAAAAGAAAATGAATTGTATTCTTATAAATTTGACTCAGTTCTCTATATATTATAGAAATGAGGCCCTTATCAGAAATACTGGTTGTAAAAATTCATCTACGTGTTCTTTTGAAAGACGAAGTTAGCCAATGAGTTCTCTGTCCATTTACACTCATTTGTTTGGGGAGAAATTATTATTAGTAACCAATGATTTGGGAGATTCAGATTTCCTCCTTTTTCTTTTATCCTCATTTCAAGATCTCAATATCCAAAGGTTGAGCTGACCTTCTCCTCTATTCAGACCCTGTGGGGATAAATTCTTTGAATACATGCCCAAGTCTGGGGATGACTTAGAAGTAAATGACATAATCAGAATTCAAGTCCAGCCATTCATTGTAATATCCATTTTCTCTTATTAATTGTTAACCAATCAGAGTTGACTGCTACTCTCAGGGACACCCCTTTTCCGACGGACATGATTGTCTTTGGTCTAAGAGAGAGATGGCCAAATTATTTTCCTTCTATTAAAATGATAGCATTGTTAATTAAATGATTGAATTACCCAGAAATTGCTTTCATATACCCAGCTAACATTTTTCCCTTTCTCTTCTCACATTCTTCTGTACTTCCAACCTCTGAAAGCAGATAAAGATGCTGTTCTATCTCTTCATATTTTTTTTAATCTTGAACCCTTCTTCAAAATTTTCAAGGAATGAGTTTTTCCCCTTATTACATGGATAGAGAGACAAAGAAGGTTGTCCCTTTTACCTTATTTTTTTAGGGGGAGAGAAACAACTTTGCTCTTTGAACGTAAACCATAGTTATTTGGACATGATAGAAAGACAAATGCTTTATACTCTCTGCAGGTCATTCCAAATTCTCTTTGCTCTCCATACTTAATAGAAACAAGATTGGACACAGCTCTTATCATACTCCTGGGACAAACTTCAGTAACAAAATTCCCATTATTCTTGCCTCTTTGCCTTCATGAGGGCACTGAGGAGTCACTGGGGACTCTTCAGCTAGATTTGAGCTATTTATAGCACTTTTCTAGTTTTGTTTCTCTGGGTGAGACTGGCTTGCCTTTACTGCCTTTGATCAGTGCTGAGCAGTCTCCTAATAAAAGCTCAATGCAAAGAGCATTGGAGCAATTGAGGGAGAACCTAGGATAATGCATTTCCCAGCCACTTTTATACATCTTTCTCCTCCTCTATCCTGACCTGATGAAAAGTTTTTAGAACCCTGTCTTTCTGATAACTCTCTTCTCCTATGTCAGTTACTCTGCTTTTGGAAGAGAGATAATACTCTAGAGGATACGTGGATAATAGAAGTACCCCATTTCTACTATAGAATGACTCTATCTCTGACTTTTGATGTTTCCTGAAATCCTTGACTCATTCCTGTTTTGGTCCAGTGGGCTGTAGTATATACCTATAACCATTTAAATTCCATTTCTCCTTCCATTGATTCTGACCCATGACCTCCTACTAACTTCCTTATTTCCTTTATTTGATTTCCTTCTATATCTTCTTCATATACAATACAGCTGCACTACCCCTTTTACCTGTCATGTCCCACCCTGTTTAAATTAAGTAAGCCTATATTCTAATCATGATTTCTATTTCAACAAATTGTGGTGATACCTGTAAGGTTAATTTTCTTCCCTGTACTAAAATTTCTCTTTCTGTTTATTGTCCATTTATTTATAGACACTTGAGATTTGATCGTCATCAGTAGTGTTTCCTCAACTACTGGTCCTCTCTCCTCATGTTCTTCATATATTTTATGGGATACTTTCAGTTGGTGCCTGCCTTGGCAGCTATAAATGGGAAGCTTTGACCCTACCATTTTCTTTTTAAATCATTGTTCATCAAATTCTCAAGACTCCAGGGAAATGTATAAACACACACATACATATATCTGTATCTATTGCTTTGTATATGTATATGTACACATATTTCTATAGATATAGACACCCATCTCTATATCTATCATACCTTTCTCATTATATGCATGGTTTCACTGGCCTATCATTCCTTAATTTTAAGCTATAGTCCACAAATCAAAATCCCTTCTTCAGAGACTGCCTTCTAAGCCACTTGATTACTTTCCAAATCTGTTTTTCTTTTCTGACAATAATAATGATAAATTAATATCATCATATTATTTATTACTATATTTTGTTTCTTTCTTGAAGAATTTTGAGTCTTTTAAGGGACACTTCACATTAGAGTTTGCAAAGTACCTGTACTATCTGATCTTCACAACAGCTACATGTGATAGTTTCTATTATCTACATTTTACAAATGGGGAAACTGAGATAGAATAAGTGATATGCCCAGGGTAACATGACTAGTAGGTATCTGAACTTGGATTCTAGACTTCAAGTCCAATACTCTATCCACTACATTACCTAGAGACTTCTAACAAACTCAGACTGAACACAGTGAATAAAACATCACAAATGCTCCTAGAATAGTTAGGCTCTTGCTTAGGACTTCATAATCCTTAGCAATGTTTTCTAGGCTCTATTTGGTGCCATTAATTATTCCTACATAAGTAAATAAGAGTAGATTAGTCTTAAAAACCCCCTCACTTGAGACCCCCTTAGAGAAATAGTCTCCCCACACCGAGTCTATAAAGGTTCTTTATCGTAGACCGTATACATGCTTGGAGAAGTCATCAGACCTTACTGTTCACTTCACATTGGCAAATAGCCACTTCTGTTTCTTGAGGGTCAAAAGACCTATTTTTCCTGTGGCCATTCCTGGAGTATCTCTCTTCTGATGGCACCTGTGGATCCATCTTATATTTTCTTAGGTCTTCCTGAAAAGATTGATTTCTCTCCTTTATGGGACAAATCCTCATACCTATTACTTACCTCAAAGGTTCAACATTTCTTCTTACCATCATTCTGTATAACCTTCTTCTAGCCTTTAGCCTCCTGATACAGGTTAGGATTCCTTTCAACTCTTCAGATCCTCTTTTCTTCTTTGTGTCTTCCTTAAAGCAGAGAGGCCTACCTCCTTCCAGTTCTCTTGTATTTCCTTCTAAGATGGAGAACAGTCTCCACCTAGCACATAAGTAGCTGTTGCTTGATACTGGTAGAAATGTAAGTATAGCCCACTCTCTCCAGGTCACTGCAGAATTATCTTTCCTTTCCCTATTACCAGAAGAAAGATCATAGGTCATAGGTTTAGAACTGGAAGGGATCTTAAAGACCATTTAGGCTAACATCCTCCCTTAGAAAACAGTTAGATGGTGCAACGATTAAACACTGAATCTGAAATCAAGCAGACCTGAGTTCAAAACCTGTTTCGGATACTTACTAGCTATGTGAGAGGCTGAGCAAGTCTTTATCTTCCTCAGTTTTCTCATCTATAAAATGGAATAATAATGGCACCTACCTCCCAGGGTTGTAAGGGTAAAATGAGCTAATATTTGTTAAGTGCTTTACATACCTTAAAGTGTTATCTAAATGCTACCTATTTATTGAGAAGGAAATGAAACGCAGAAATGTTAAGTGACTTGTCAAAAGTCATGCATTAAATAGTTTATCTGGAATTCAAACCTAAGTCTTCTGAGTCCATATCCAGTAGTGTTCCCATTGTACCTCCCACAGTCTTTTGTCTTTTTTTTTTTTTTGCTAGCCCTTGTGGGGCACTAACTCTCACAAGAAATCCAATATAGAATGTATTATGCCTTTTCTCTACGCGTAGCAGTAAGTGCCTGAGGCCTCCAAATAAAGAAATATATTCATCTCTCCTGGGCTTCCCAGCTTTTCTTTCCACAGGAGCCCTAGTACAAGAAAAGAGTCACAGTGATTCTCTAATTCCCAAGAGCCTTGTCTCAAAGAGAATTTCATTAGCAATCACTCCTCCTACCTCTTCTATTCTCTTAGGCTGATGAGCTTTTAGAAGGCCTCTCTTCATTGCCACCTCTT
The DNA here is from genome assembly GCF_900497805.2 of Vombatus ursinus. Classification (NCBI taxonomy): domain Eukaryota; kingdom Metazoa; phylum Chordata; class Mammalia; order Diprotodontia; family Vombatidae; genus Vombatus; species Vombatus ursinus. The sequence goes on along the minus strand of NW_020954580.1, from coordinate 14,136,178 downwards.
GCTGCAGCCCCTCGGTTTTTTTGTAAGTCAGGTATTTGGCACTTGGAACCACAATTTACCCAACCTGTCCAGTGTTTCAGTAAATGTGAACATAAAATAGCACAATTGCACTTATTATAACGAGTTGGGAGAGGGTGTCAATTAGCTTTTTTTCTAAATCATTATAGCCCTTGATGTTCCAATAAAATAGGTCAAAGGTTGATTCTATTCCCTTGTTTATGAATAAGCATTTGAAAGTTGGCTGCAGCTGTATGGCAGTTTAGCTCATTCCTCTTCTCTGTTCAATCCATTCTGCTTCTACCTTTAATCCACAGTTCTAAATCTGGAAGGTGTCACACGTACTGCACTTGCTCACCTCACTTTCTCAGATATGAGGAAAGAAGAATGCATTTCTGCCTTTGCAAAAAATGGAAAAAAAAAAGATCGGGTTACGATGCTGCAACTTTTGCATAATGTTGGGAGACAAAATGGTTTTGCTTTCATATCTATATCTAGCTAGTGGGTAAGCACCTGCTACCTAGGAGAAGGAAAGAGAAGAGAGAAGGCATAAGAGAAGGAGGCATGGATGGGGGAAAGGACTGCATCCCTCTTTTCCAGGAAGTATACTTTACTTTTGTACCTTCTCTTCTTTCCTTATGGAACTTTGTTTACCAACATAGATGTTTCTAAGATACTTGTAACCAGACCATATAGGGAGTATCTGGATTATTAAATTTTCTTTTTTTGGCAGAAACTTGCATTTGACTAGAGATATATTTATGAGACCTGAATATTATCATTAAAACAAATGAAAATAATCAGAGCATTGGTCATTTAATTTATAAAGTATACCTTTCAAAGATTTCACTTGAATGGAATGGAAAGAAAAGAATGAAAAGCAAAATATACATATTCAGTTCTTTTTTTAAAGGGCAGAAATAGATAAACAAGAGTGAATTGGAACTCCTGGAATAAAAGAGAACTCATGAAAAAAGCGAGCAATACTTTAATTATAAATGACATCATTTACAGTCACTAGTAGTCACATAGTAACACTAAATAGCCTGATCTTACATGGCGCACACACACACACACACACACACACACACACTCATACAGTTAATATCCATATATTTATTCTCACTGTGTAGACCTCATGTTACTTTTTGTCTTCAATATTACTATATGACCGTAAATGAGGATTTTGTCAATATAAACTGTTGCTATTTCTAATTTTTCATCTATTCAATAAAATTATCAGACAAGCTAGGACTAGAAATCTATCGCCTCTTGGAAAATTACTTCAATAGAAACAGGCTCATCAGTGACATAGTTGAGAAAGAACACTGCAGTACAACAGACAGACAAAAAACAACCCCAAACTGGAAATAGATTCTGAATGTACATTGAGGTAATTGTCATAATAATAATAAATCACACTTCACAAAGAAAGGAATATATGTTTTGTGTGATTTATACAAGCCAAATGAACTTAGGTAGAGTCATTAACTTGGGAGATTAAAAACATTATGGTTAGTGAACTATGAAATGTGGTTCTAATGCAGGCAACAACATTAGAAAAGTTTATGCTTTTGTATAGACCATGGTGAAACAAGTCTCCTTGGAAATGTACTTCAAAACTTTTTGCTAAAAGGACTATGTTAATTGTAAAATGCTATGTCTTGCTATAAATTCTATCATTTTTTACTGGGTCTTGATTGAGATGCTAGGTTACTATAAATCAAAGTGAATCTGGAAGAAATATCTATCTTTATTACAAGAAGCTAAATTTGAGATTCTAGAAACTTGGGTACTTTGCCTAAGGAAGGCCAACTCAGTAGTTTTCTCTCTCCAATTATAATCTTTATTTTTTTTCTTAGAACTAGATTCTGAGTTGTTTTATTTTCATCTACACTTTATCATTACCTGAGATACCTGGGTACTCCAAATATGAACTTAGACTTCTCCTGTTAGAAATCTTGGTGTTCTAAAGAAAAACAAAACAAAACAAAAACAGAAGCAAACAAACAAAAAAAAACCAACAAAAAAATGAAACAACAAAAAAAAACCTCTAAGAAACCTCTCAGCTTTGGTCTATTTCCAATTGTCATTGATAGGTAGAAGAAAATTTTAAAATCTCTTGTTGGTTGGAGTTTGGGGACCATTTTCACTTCGATATGAGTCTGTTAGCCCTCCCAAATGGACAAAATGCTATTACTGCCAAATTTTAGAATAGGATAAATTATGCCATGGTGTAATTTGTTCTACGCCAGTGAACTTTGTCTGAATCTCCCCAGAAGGACTGCCTAATGGGTCATTGGGCACAGAGTGCAGCAGCCACCATTCTTAAAAGCTATTGTAATTCATATTCTGAAGAGAAATTTAGTTTGATACATTTTAAATCATTCTCAATTCCAGTTTGTGTTCAAAAGTTGTGTTGCTGGTTCTGGAATCTCTATCCACATGCTTTCTTTCTCCTCATTTTCTCTTTACTCTTACCCTTTCTTACTTTCCCCCTGATTTCCCCATCTCCCTTTGAACTGACTTGACAGAATGGAAGTCAGGGATGTGTAACAAAACCACAGTCTGAGCCTCAAGCACAGTGACTGTTGATAACTGGGTTGATTAGAGTCATTTTGTCCAACATGCTTAATAAAGTTAATTAAAAACCAATTGGAGTTCTGTGCCAGCTGCTGAACAAGTAAAGATGATTCCCTTGGGTAGAGGATGCCTACCTACTTGTAGGGAAAGGGAAATGCTATCAAAATTTGTGGTGACCATATCTAAACTTGGAATTTCAAGTCCTCTCAGATAACTGGGGCACAGAGACCTTGCTTGACACAGGTGTAAATTAACTCTAAAAGTCATCCAGCTCTACCTTGCTGTGGCAGGTGCAAATTAAGCCCAACCAGAGTGGTGGCAAAAGACGATATTCTCAATAAAGGATCTTGCCTCATTAGAGCAGTGACCAAATTTCTACTAATGCTGCCAAAAGAAGAATTCTTGAATCTGGTTGCAGACTGAGAGGAAAGACCAGCCTGAGCTACTTGTTGGTAACAATAAGAAATTTCCACTTCTAGAGCTATCATAACAATATATTTTGGGAGCTAGAAGGGACCTTAGAGGCCATACTTTTACGTATGAAGAAACCGAGACACAAAGCAATGAAGTGATTTAGCCCAAACTCAAATCCTCTGAGATCCCATCACTGCACTAAAGGACAGCTACTGAAGTCACCTCTAAGGAATACTTATCAGAAATCAGTCAGTGGAGCAAATACCAGATGATATCAAATGGAGAGCACAGAACAGTCAAAACCAGCCCTGGAACTCATCCCCAGAGAACTAGACAACAAGAGAAATACTTAAGTTCAGGGCTACAAGTACCTGGGAATTCTACATCAATTTTTGATACAGTTGCTCATTGGAGAGTTTCTGATTTTTTTTTCCATGAGTTACATATAAATAATATTTAGGGGTAATTATATTTGTAAATGCATGGAATGTCTTTAATTTTCATAGAATCACAGAATCTGTGAGTTAGGAGTTCAGTAGCTATTTGGTCCAACTCATATACAAAAGTAATATTGCCAATAACATTCTCAACAACCTTTCCTTGAAGACTTCCATGGCAGAGAAACTTATCACCTCTAAATAATAGTTAACATTCATATAACTCTTTAAGATTTCCAAAGCACTTTACATGTATATGTGTATATACATACACATACACACACACACACACACACACACATATATATACATACCCACACACATACACACACATGGAGCAGCCGGATAATACAGTGGATAGAGTATGTCAGGAAGACTGTGAGTTCAAATCTGACCTCAGACACTGACTATGTATGTGACCCTGAGCAAGTCACTTAACCCTATTTGCCTCGATTCTTCATCTCTAAAAAGAGCTGCATTCAAATCTGGCCTCAGATACTTGCCAACTGTGTGACCCTGGACAAGCCATTCAACCTCTCTCTCCCTCAGTTTCCCCAACTATACATGGACATAATAAGAGTACCTACTTCCTATAGTTGTTGTGAGGATTAAATGAGATATATATATATATGAAGTTCTTAGCACAGTGCCTGGCACATATTAGATGCTAGAAAAATGTTTATTGCCTTCCTCTTTCTCATGTATTATAATATGTTCAGAATTCACCAAATGATAGGCACAGCCTTACTTTGCAGTTCATTTCACCACAAAAATTGTCACTGTACATATTTTTTATTATATAGGACTTGTTTCTTCTGGACCTATTTGAGTTATAAGATGAGTATTGGTATCACTGGTCCCAGGGTATGTACAAATCAGTTATTTTTGGAACATATTTCCAAAGGCTTCCCAGAATGACTATATCATTCCACAGCTCAACAACCATGCACAAATGTGCACATTTTCTTGCTCCCCCTCCAATATTTGTTATTTTTATATTTTGTCAATTTTGCCAATCTGATAGCTATGAGGTAGAACCTCAGAATTACTTTAATTTGTATTACTTGAGCTATGACTGTTTTAGAGCATTTTTTTCCATATGGCTATAGATAGCTTGGATTTCTTTCCTTGAGAACATCCCATTTATATCATTTGACCATTCAGTTATCAAAGAATCTATCATTTGAATCAATTCTGTATGTATCTTAGAAATGAGACCTTTATCAAAGAAACTTGCTACAAAGAATTTTGTGTTTCCCTTCTAATCTTAGCTACATTAGTTTTGCCTCTGCAAAACCTTTATTTAATTTTTTTTATTTAGTCATGATTGTTCATTTTATCTTCTGTGATCTTTTCTCCCTTCTTTGGTCATGAGCTATTCCTCTCTCCATAGATATGAAAGATAATTTCTTCTGGCTCCTCTGATTTCTATAACTCTATCAAATAGCCATGGTGACAACCCTCACCCTTGCTTTGGGATTATTTTGGTGTTTAATTGTTTTTCTAAAATTTATTGTTGTTGTTTTAAAATTGCTTTCCTAATCCATTGTTCTGTTCTTTTCTTATTATTGAAAGGGTTGGGAGATATAAAAATTTCCCCTGCAGACTTATTTATCTGAATCCCAAAAATTTAGTTATGATGTCTCATTGTTATTACCTTTAATGATTTTTCTCTTTGACCTACTAATTCTTTTAGATTAAGCAGTCTCTAATTATGTTTAGTGTTTTTTCCCCAACAGCCCTTTAAGCAATATGTTTTTTTAAATTTTTGTCAGTAAAACTGATATTTAATATATCTACTTTATTTAATTTATTTGGGAGGTTTAATGATCAAATACATGGCAATTTTATGTTATAAAAAAGCCATGCACCACTTGGAAATAGGCATATTTCTTTCTATTCCCATTCAATAATTACCATAGATCTATTATAATTATCTTTTATGAACTTCCATTCAATTCCTTAACTTATTTCTTATTAATTTTTGTTATATTTGTCTAGAACTAACATAGATACATATAGGTACCTCCTCCATTATACTTTTGCTGTATATTTTTCCTGTAACTTGTTTACTTTTTCCTTTAAGTAATTAAATGTTATGCTTTTGTGCAATATGTTCATTATCTATGACACCTTTCAACAAATTGTGATTTCCTTATTTATCTCTTTTAAAGAACTATATTTGTGGTTCCTTTGTCTGAAATTATGATAAATACTTCTGCTTTTTTTAAAGTTCAAACAAAGCCTGATAGATTATACTCCAATCCTACCCCTTTTAACTTTATGAGTCTTTATGTTTTAAATGTGAATCTTGTAAAGAACTTATTGTTGGATTTTCTACTCCATCCTGCCATCTATTTCCATTTTATGGATGAGTACATCTGATTTGCATTCTCAGTTATGATTGTTAGTTATTTTTTCCATCCAATTCTTTTATACTTTTTCCTCTTTTCTCTTATTTCACTTTACTTTACTATTATTTACTTCCCTCTTTACAAAGGAGGATAGTGAAAGAGGAGTGATGCAACCAATTGTCATCCCCCTGCCTCTCTTCTCTTCCCCTAAGGGCTTTCAGCATTTTTTTCTATTACATAGAGGCTCTGGATTTTGACTTTAACATTCCTTGGATTTTTCATTTTGCTGGGTTTTTTTTTAAAGTCTGTTTGTTTGTTTTAAAAATATGATCAGTGGATTTTTTCTATTTTCACCTTGCCCTCTGGTTTGAATAAGTCTAGGCAGTTTTCTTTCATGATTTCTTGAAATATGCTACCTAGGTTCCTTTTGGGTCATGACTTTCAGGAAGTCTTCTCCTTGATATGTTTTTCATGTCATTTTTTTTAATGTTATACAACATTTCCCTCTATTTTCAATCATTTGACATTATTTTAATAATTCTTGTAGTCTCATTGAGTCATTAACTTCTTTTTAGTCCATTCTGATTTTCAAGGAATCTGCTACTTATTAAAAGCATTTTAAGCTATTATTTTCCTTTTCAAACCTTTCCTTCAAAGCTCTAATATTTCTCTAGTTCTTTCCTCTTATAATCTAATTTCATTTATATCATTAAAATTTTTATAGCATTTGTTTCATTTCTTCTAGTAATTCTAATTGACCTTATGACCAAGTTGTGCTTTGCTCTGAAAATTTGGTTGTTTTGGTGTTTTAGGTTTATGCTCTTTTTTTTGTGTCTGTGTCTTGCTGGAAACAGAATAGCTCTTTATTATGGGGGATGAAGAGAGACTTCTTATAATAAAAGGTAGGGTTCTGTTTGGGAAGAAAACCAGGAAGAAGAGGTGAGGAGAGAAAGTATTCCAAGTATCAGAGACAGTCAGAAAACATGCCTAGAGTAAAGAAATGGAGAGTCTTGCTTGAGGAGCAACAAGGATATGGGAGAGTATATGGAAAGGAGTAAGGTATAACAAGATTGGAAAAGTAGATGGAATACAAGTTATGATGGACTTTGAAAGCCAAACATGAAGTTCTGTGTTTGATCCTGGAGGTGAGAAGGCAACACTGGACTTTACTGAATGTGTGGGGTACATGATCACACTTGCATTTGAGGAAGATTCATTTGCAAGTGGATTGGAAGATGGACTAGAATGATGAGAGAATGCAACCAGAAGGCTATTGCAATAGTATAGGCGTGGGGCAATGATAGTTTGTAGCATAGTAGTGAAAACCTCAGGGGAAAAGCAGTGGTACATATGGAAATTGTCATAAAGTAAAACTGGTAGGCCTTAGGCACAGAGCGGATGTGAGGGTGGGAGGTTAGAGAGATTGAGGAAGTCAAGAGCAATGGCCTGGTTGTGAGCTGGAAGGACTGGGAAGATAAGGGTACCCTCAATAGTAATAGGATAATTAGGAAGACAGAAGATTTGGGGAAGAAAAAGGAGTTCAGTTTTGGATATCTGGAGTTTAAGAGGTCTACAATGCATCCAGTTAAAGACGTCCACTGGACATCTGGGGATGTGAAACTGAAGCTCAACAGAGAGAATGGGCTGGATAAGTAGATTTAAGAATAATCAGCATATAGATGATAATTGAATCCATGAGAGCTGATGAGATCACCAAATGAAATAGAATAAAGAGAAGAGAAAAGAAGGTCCAGAGCTTTGTGGAACACCCATATCTAGTGAACATGACCTGGATGAAGATCCAACAAAAGAGACTGAGAAGGAACAGTCCCAAGAGAGAATAGTGTCATGAAAACCTAAAGAAAGTATCAAGGAGAAAAGGATGATTTGCAGTGACAAAAGCTACAAAGAGGTAAATAAATAGGAATACTGGATTGAGAAAATGCCATTAGATTTGGCAATTAAGAAATCATTAATACCTTTAGATAAAGCAGTTTTTGAGATTGAAAGCCAAACTGCAGAGAGTTAAGAAAAGAGTAAGAGGAAAGGAAGCGAAGACATCTATTATAGATGGACTTCTCAAGCAGTTTAGCAACAGAAGCTGGAAAGATGTGGGACAATCACCAGCAGGGATGGTTGGATTAAGTAAGAGTTTTTGAGAATCAGGGAGACACAGAAATATTTTTTAGTGAAGTAACAGTAGAAAGGGAGAGATGGAAGGTAAGTGAGAGAGTGGGAATTATAGAGAGGGAAATCTTCTAAAGAAGACAGGATAGAATGGGATTGTTTGTCCATGTAGAGGGATTTGCTTTGGCAAGGAAAAGAGATAGGAGTGAAGGAAGAGATAGTGGCAGAAAGCAACCAGGACAGCTCTTCTTAAACTGTGGGTCATGACCTCATATGGGGTTATGAAAAATTTAGCAACAGTAAAAGGTTTCCAAACACATAACAACCAAAAATTAATTAAAAATCAAACATATAATGAATCAGAGGTGTCTCTGGCAGTGCTTTCCTATATTGTATTCCAGGCAACTTCATTGCAGCCTTGGTTCTGAACACAAAGCATGTGTACTTTGCACTGTACATGCCCTCAGGCCATATAAGGTCAACAAATGCTGCCCAAAGAAAAGGAGTCTCTAGTGGAAAAAGTTTAGGGGAGAAAGGAATTCTCAGGTGAAAAGCCTTAATTTTTTCAGTGAACTATGAGGAAAGGTTCTTAGTTGAGAGAATATGGAAAGGGAAAGTTATATGAGGTTTGAGAGGGGTTGAAAAGGTTTGGAAAAGACACTCTGGTGATTGGGATAGTGAGTCATTTAGGGAGGTATAGAAGTGCCTTTCTACACTGATCACCAAGTTGAAGTCAGGTAATATTTCTAGTGACTCCAACCGAGACAATTTTGTGATTTCTGTGGCTTCATTCAACTGCAAATGAATCAGAATGAAGGCAGTGGATGGTGGAAGTAATCCAGGCCTGAGGTTTGGCAGGGCAAGACAGGTAATAGAATAAGGAGCCAAGGGATTTAAGACAAGTGGACAGTGTAGAGTTAATCTAATTCACTAAGGCATCAAGATATGGTAGGGAGGAGAGTGTAGCCAGTTCAGGGGTGATGGCCTGGGAAATAACTAAGGGGTCAAGAGATGGGAGTTCACAGTAAGGAAGAACAGAATTTGATATTCCAAGGTAGAGGAAAAAATAGAATAATAATAGATCATTTAAGAGAATTTCAGAATTCATAAACATGGAAATGGAGCCTTTGCAAGTGATGATAATTTCAAGAATATGGCTGTATCTGTGAAGCTGAGGTGGAGGGAAGGAGTAGCTCAGAGGAAATAAGCACGTTGAATAACTGGAAGGTAGAGTTGTTTCAGGGAGTATCATGATATGAGGTCAGGAATTAGGGAGTAGAGAAAGACTGTGATACAGGTACCGGATTCATTGAGGAAAGAAGGAGAATGTCCTGGAAGTTGGTAGACAATAGCTACCAGAATTTTGATTGGGTGATAAACATGGATTGAATAAACCTTAAAGGAGCAAAGGTTACTGAGTGCTGGAGGCAGAAGGAAAGCCTAGAAGCATAATGGGGAGAAAGGAGTATTCCAGCAATCCCACTCCCACTATGACTGAGAAATTGGGGAAAAGTGGTTGTAGGGATGAAAGTAAGTATGGCCTTTGTTGGTTAAAAAAAAAAAGCGGCCAAGGAGACTGTGTCATTAGAAACAATCCAGGTCTCAATGGGAACCAGATAAAAGGTATGAAAAAGGAAAAGATGAAAGATAAAAGCTAGAGCAGATCAGGGAAAGGAGGAGGTGTCAAAGCTTTAAGCCATGACTTATGACCATCAAAGGATCTTAGATTTGGAAGCAACATTAGAAATCATCAAGTTCAAGCAGCAAATGAACACTGAGGGATCATCTTCATAAAGGAAGCTAAGTGGTACAGTGGATTGAGCCTTGGGCCTAGAGTCAGAAACACCTGAGTTCAAATTTAACCTCAGACATTTACTAGTTCTCTGACTGTAAGCTAGTCACTTCGTCTCCCTCAGTTTCCTCAGTTGTAAAATAGGGATAATAACAGTACTTACCTCACAAGTTTGTTGTGAGAATCAAATGAGATAATATTTGTAAATTTTAGCACAGTGCCTGGCACCTCCTAGGTACATAGTAAATTCTTGTTCCCTTCCCCTTCCCTCCATTCCTTTCATTTAACCAAAGGACATGGCAGACAACTGGGCTTCAGTTGCACGATAATGAATAAAAATTACGGTGACAAGGACAAACATCGTGGGAGCTCCTTTACCAATATAGAAATAAATGTCCATAAGGCAACAAACCCAGAGCCTCCCAACAAGCTGAAGAGGTTATCTTATTAACATTGATTCATCGGGTCTCACCTTAATTATTTTTGTTTCCAATGTACCAAATGGAATCCTTTTGTTCCATTTCACGTTTCTCCATTAATGACTCTTAGCCTTGCCTGGTGTTTGATCTGAACCTTTCCCCATTGACTCTGTTAGAGATTTTGGATTATCTGTCTTAAGCTTCTCTGTAAATGGTATTTCACTAGTGACCTTATTCCTGGGTTATCTCATGTGGATTTTGAGAATTTTCAGTGAATAACGGTGGGTTTTTTGGTTTGTTTCGGGGATGGTGCTGGGCCTAGCAGATAATATTTATTTACACACTGTATTAAATTGTATTCAAAGGGAAGTTAATGTTTGAACCCCACAAGAATGTTAATCTTTTGTATACAAAAATAAAATACATGTTAATTATGTTAATGGGGGAGTCATTGAAGGGGTTTTGCCAGTTTGCCAGTCATTTGGTTCTTTAAAGTAGTATAAAGGAAATTGATTGAATGTTCTTGATAGTTTTCATCTTTAGTGACTGGGAAACAACTCTGGAGATAGCTTAAATTTAGATAGGGAAGAATAGGAAAGAGAGGCAAGAAAATTAGAAATGAACATTTTAAAAATGTAAAGGAGACTAGGGATCTTTTCTGGCAACTCAACTGACAAATATTTACTGAACTCTTTCTATAAATACAAATCAGGCCTTAGCTTATTACCATTTGTACTGCATAATCTCTTCCTCCAAGAGTGCTAAGACTACTTTTTAGGATGGCCTTTTTTTTTTT